>NC_081181.1:213558158-213808147 GCF_029867415.1 Vicia villosa
AGTACGCAAAGAGGTGTCACAAATGTCAGATCCACGCCGATAGAATTCATGTGCCACCATCTCTGCTCAACATACTCTCTTCCCCGTGGCCTTTCTCCATGTGGGGAATCGACATGATTGGAATGATCGAACCAAAAGCGTCCAACGGACATCGCTTCATCTTGGTAGCCATAGACTATTTCACCAAATGGGTTGAAGCAGCTTCATATGCAAACGTTACAAGACAAGTTGTCGTCAGGTTTATCAAGAATCACATCATCTGTCGCTACGGCATTCCTAGCAAGATAATCACTGACAATGGGTCAAATTTGAATAACAAAATGATGAAGGAGCTTTGTGAAGAATTCAAGATCGAACATCACAACTCATCTCCTTACAGACCAAAGATGAATGGAGCTGTAGAAGCAGCTAACAAAAACATCAAGAAAATCATTCAGAAGATGGTCATCACTTACAAAGATTGGCATGAAATGCTCCCGTATGCTCTTCATGGTTACCGTACATCAGTACGTACTTCGACTGGAGCGACTCCTTTCTCCCTTGTATATGGCATGGAGGCAGTCCTACCTATAGAGGTTGAAATCCCATCAATGAGAGTTCTGATGGAGGCAAAATTAACAGAAGCCGAGTGGTGTCAAAGCAGATTCGATGAATTGAACTTAATCGAAGAAAAGCGCATGACAGCTTTATGCCACGGACAGCTATATCAACAAAGAATGAAGAAAGCTTTCGACAAAAAGGTTCGACCTCGCATAATCAAAGAAGGCGACCTTGTACTCAAAAAAATTCAATCTTTTCTCACAGATTCGAGAGGGAAATGGACTCCCAATTATGACGGCCCCTACGTGGTCAAGAGAGCTTTCTCAGGAGGAGCCTTAATACTCACGACTATGGATGGAGAAGAATTCACCCGTCCTGTGAACGTTGACGCAGTCAAGAAATACTTCGCCTAAATAAATAAAAGAACAGCTCGCTAAGTTGAAAACTCGCAAAGAGCGACTTAGGCAAAAAAGAGCGTCTCGGTGAATCGAAAACCCGAAAGGGCGATTCAGGCAAAAATTAGAGACATAAAAAAAATAATAATAATCAATCCCGGTAAACTTAAAACCCGAAAGGGGTAGTTTACGCAAAAGTTAGGGATATATGGCAAGTAACTGTGTTCAGGACAAACTTGATCATTCAAAATCCATAAGCGGAGTATTCATCAGCAGTAGGTCATCTTCTACGAAGCACGAATACAGCGCAACTCGGAGTGGAAGGGAGAGATAACGGTCGTCACGTTTCATCGTAGCCCTTTTCCCGAAAATTACCAATTTCCAACTTTGTAAATACTCCATGGAATCAAGCATTTGGCTGATTACCATTCCATATATAATAATTTGAGCCTTGTGCTTTTCCTTTGCAATCTAGTCTTATTCAGTTTCTTGAAATGCATTTTAAATTTAAACAGTCATTTTCTTGGAACAAATGTTTTCATAAAATAAAAATGAATTTACTTGCAAAAATAAAGGTGAAATTTCTTTCTGAGGTTTACAAACAATAGGAAGAATGCAAACAGTTGCTCCGAGAACGGTTGAGACTCCGGGAACCAAGATTTCCCCATGAGGTCGCTTTGCGAACATCTCCCGATGACGGATCTTTACTTCAATTCATATTACTCATTTCGAACAGCGGACATCTGATAACCCGATATTCCCAAGAGAGTTCGAACTCCAAGAAGAGGACATCTTCTGATCAACCAGAATTCAAGTCGTATCATTAGGATTTTACATCCGCGACAATTCTATTCACATTCACTTTACATTTTATAATTGTCATAATATTCATGCATACATTACATCACAACTGCATAGTCAAATTAGGCTTTTAATCCTGAGAATGCCCGAGTCATGAGGGCATGAATTCAAGTTTCCCCTGCAAGTCTTAGAGAAACTTTTTCCTACAAGACAACAATCCATGTAGAGAGATTTCCCCAAACAAGTCAGCAGATGGTAGTCTCCCTCAAGGAGATAGTTTGTTCACTTTTGGAATTCCTTTGCCGAGATTCTCCTGCAAAGCAACATTCAAACAGTCTTTTTCAGATAAGATAGTTTGCTTCACATTTTGGAATTCCCCAGAGGTTTGGTATTTCCCCAGCAGGGTCAAGTGATGCCACTTCTTGTCAAAAAGTAATTCAGAATCTCCCAGCAGATCGACAAATGACTCCCCAACAGAATCAGTGAATGGTAGTCTTCATCCAGAAGATAGTTCATGATCCCCAGCGGAGTCAACAAATGGTAGTCTTTCCCCAAGGAAAGACAGTTTGTCTGTTAAATACTCAAGAGATCGACAAATGGTAGTTTCTTCAAACAGTTTGTCTGTTTCAGGGATGTTTAGTTCCCCACAGAGTCAATAAATGGTAGTTTTCCCCTTAAGAAAACAATTTGTTGATTCCCCAGGCACCAATCGACGAATGGCAGTTTTCGCCCCGAAAACAGTTCGTCCGCCTTCAAACAAAGTCATTAGCCCCTCAAAAAGCGTGGGTCCATATGACAATATTTCAAAGATGCCAGGTCAAAAGGGAAGATGGTGAAGTTTCTTTATTACCGTCAAATGGTATCTCATCTCCAAGTGCTGATGAGAAGTTTGATGAGGAAACAAACCCCTGAAGTTTCTTTATTTACCGTCAAATGGTATTTTACCTCCAAGTGCTGGTAAGAAGTTTGATGAGGAAACAAACCCTTGAAGTTTCTTTATTACCGTCAAATGGTATCTCATCTCCAAGCGCTGATGAGAAGTTTGATGAGGAAACAAACCTTTGAAGTTTCTTTATTACCGTCAAATGGTATCTCATCTCCAAGTGCTGATGAGAAGTTTGATGAGGAAACAAACCTGTGAAATTTCTTTATTTACCGTCGAATGGTATCTTACCTCCAGGTGCTGGTAAGAAGTTTGACGAGGAAACAGACCGTTGGAAATTTTCTCTTTATCTGAGATATCGTCCAAACACAACTAAGACCAGTTTCGAGATATGGACATCCGAAACAAGGGGGAGGTTGTTTACCTTTTTCTAAGTATCCACACTTAGTTAAAGAAGATGGATTGTGCATCCTACATTGCCATCCATTCACCAGAATCCACATCAAATATTTCTGCAGGAGTTTGTCTCCTCATCCCCCGCCAAGTGCGACAACGGGATTAAATCATGCAAAGATTTTATCATCTCAGGAGCGCCCAAAATTCGGGCATTCCTCGATATTTAAGTCTCTTTTACGCAGGAGAGATCAAGATATCAATCTCTCTCCCTCCAGATAAAAGAAACTTAAATAGGGGCATCTGTCATACCCTAATTTTTGACCCCCCTGAGATGACATATCTTCAGGATTTTTCATCAGGTCAAGACAAGTACCCAGAGCAGTCATTTCTCCATCTAGTACCTAATCAAGGATGCTCAAAGACAAGAAAGCTCAGGCAAAGGATCAATCAATACAAGGATTAGTCTCTAATACAATCATGGAGCTCAAAAAAACTTCACTTTTCTCATCTATGATTGATTAGACATCCAGTCATATGAGTACAGGTATACTCAGGTCACCAGACTAGGGTTTTGAGCCTATCAAGGACTGAAATCAGGGATCACATTTGGGAAACCCTAAGAGGCCTCAGAGGGTCATTCAAAGACATCAATCATCTTCAAATAACTCATATTACAAGATCCACTGGACATTACACCCCAATTCAAAGTCTACAGTCATTATTTTCATATGGTCGACAATTAGGGTTTTTGACCTAAATCACCAAGATAGTTGACTTTTAATCAGGGCATGGATCCAAAACTCAATACATGATTCAAGAATCTCTACTACCTCAATATAATCCATTTACATCATTCATTTGAGGAGAAGATCTTGTTTCTTCACAAAAGCCCAAAAAAATTCACTTTGTCAGGAAAAGTCAACTGTGAAGGATCATCATTGACTTTTAAGGTTTTTGGTCAAAAAATGACTTTCAAAGATCAATATCATCAATATATGGATGTCAAAGTCATTTGGCCAAAGAAATTCAAAGAAATTCATCAAGGAGCGAAAAGTCGGGAATTAGGGTTTTTGAAGGCATGGTGAGATCTCAAAATTTCACCTACACAACTCAAAAAACTTCCAACATGAAAGTTGTAGATCTTGCAAAATAAAACAACATCTTACAAAGGAACTTTTTTCAAAAGATCAACCATTTATGAAGTTTTGGAAATTTTGAAGTTTAGGTCATAAACACTTAGAAATTTTTCTAAGTATTTTAACCTAGTTTTCATCCAACTTTGGGCTCATTTTTCACAAATTTCCCAAATGATTCTGAAGAAGACATAAACTAATGATTTGAAGTAGATGTTTAGGGCTTTCCAAATTGTGTTCAACCTTCTCAAAATTCAATTTGAGCTAGGAGTTATGCTTGTTCAAAGTTGGCCTCATGAAGTAAAATTATAGGTCATGTGCAAATTGGGACTTTGCAATTTTGTGCATTTTGCTTCATGGATGGATGCTACACGACCCATAACATGTCTGAAACAATACCATGCATTCATTTTCACCATGGCATAAAGATTGAAGAAGATTCCCAAAAGCAAGAACATGTGATTATGTAATCATTACTTTTGAGAATTTATGATAAGCAATGATTCACCAATTGGAATCTTCTCCTAAGCCAATAAGAACTTGCTACATATCAGAAATGTTCCCTAAGATCCTGCAAGATCAATGGTTGGGAGAGCTGGCTCGAAAATGCATCATTGCATTTTGGAGATTCTTTGAATTTCTTCATGGCTAAGAAACCAAACTCACTACACTAAGCAAGCTTACTATGATCAATTGCTCTGAACCAATTGCCTATAAATAGAGGCCTCATTCTCATTCAGAAAACACACCAAAGCAACCATATTTCTTGCTTTCTCTTTCTCTCCTCTTGTTCATTGTTTTTCAAAGTTCTTTGGCAAGAAGAATCGTTTTCTTCAAACCAGAGCTTATCTTTGAGAAGTGAGCATTCTAACATCTCAAGGGAGGTCATTTGAGGTGATCCAAGCACCTGGATCACTTCTGTAAGTGGAGAAACATCATTGTTGCTCTCACTTTGGAGCAGTTGCAGTTGGAGGTCCATAGTGCAATTCAGAAGGTTTCCAATCAATCTAAGCATCCATACACGTTCCATAGGAGGTAGTGAAGCTAACCAGATGGCTGCAGCTCATCTGTAACTCAGGAATCAACACCCTCCATGTTCACTTGAAGCTGAAATCGAGGGAGGTCCATAGAACAATTCAGAAGGATTCAGGCTCCAATAAGTATCCAGTTAGCATCATTGAGTCTCAGGGAAGCTATTGGGATCATCCATTCAAGCCCAGGTGCTCTCAATCATCCTCACGACCTCCATTTTCAGAGGTAAGTTTCTGAATTCCCTCTCTTTAATTTAAGTACTCTTTGTGAAATAGCTCGATTCTATCTTGTTCAGCATCATCAGAGGATTAAAAACCCTCTATCATCTTGCATTTATTCATCTTGTTTGTCATTTAATTTTAAATTTAGGGTTTATGTGTTCTTCGTGTTTTTACTGAAATTAGTTAGCTACACTTAGAATAAATGAATTCTGAACCCATGATCATGTTCCCCATCCAAAAACAAGCAAGATTGATGTTTACATCATATCATTTAGTTGAGAAATGAGAGAGTTAGGATTTTGAAAATCCTTGAGCTCGAGGAAGAAGATGACTATGGCCATGGCGCGCAAAATTTGAATCTGGGGTCAAAGTTTATTTTATTTTGAATGATACTTGTCTCATTAACGACTAAAATGTGATAGCCCAGTGGTAAAGAGTGTTTGTGTGTTGCGCGTGCCCAAGGTCTGGGGTTCGAATCCCCCTCGCCCCAGACCTTTTGATTTTATTTCTTTTTTTTTGTTCTATACACTTGAATAACATATATGTTGCATTGGAGTCATGTCTCTAACACCATGCGCGCGCTGGCCCAGTGGTTTGGTTTTGGGTGTGTGATCTAAAGGGCGTGAGTTCAAGTCTTGGTGAAGACAAAACCATATTTTTTATCACTTTTCACACTTATTTTCTTCACAACTTCACACAATTATTTAACCTATCAAACTAAATCATTTTCACTTCATTTTTCACACACTTGTTATTTAATATACCTATTTTATGAATAATAAAAAAAATCATAAAAATATTATTTATTTCATGTATTTTTATTAGGTTTAAAATAGTATATTTAAGTGTTTTCTAAAATACTTTAAATACATATATTCACTTTGTTTTAACCTAATCATTTTGTAAGTAAATCTTATGATAAAACCCTAATTGTTTAGGTCTTAATTAAGTAAAAATCTTTGTTTTTACTTTAATTAAGTTGACTTTTGTCAATTTTCAAAACTGTTTTAAAATCTCAGATTAAACCAGATGATTAAGGTTTTCAAACAACAAAACCTCATATCATTCCAAATCATTTTTCAAATCTTTGTCATCACCAGTACTGTAAAGTACTGGGCCTCTAATAGAGTGTAAGTCCCAAAAACCTTCTCTTCTTAGCTTGTTTTCAAAACTGTATTTTCAAAATCTTCTTTCTGTTTTCAAAACATTCTTCTGGTATTTGAAGGGCATTATTCCCGGTGAAACTCTTCAGATACCTATGTGACCTTTGTCCATCTTCACTTCTTCTGTTTTCAAAAAAAACCCTTAACTGTTTATCATATATATTCAACTGTTATCATCAAAACAACAAAATTACTGTTGAGGCTCTGTACATACTTCTTCAATGGCCTCCACTCCACCCAGGTTAGGCTTTACAAGCTTTCCATTTACAGTCTTTATTTAAATTACTGTCAAATATAAACTGTGCATATATTAGTTTAGAACTACGTTTGAGTATAAACCCTAGGACAGTTAAACTATATATATATTATAGGAATATGACCTAGGATTGAGAATGTCTTCCCGGTGAAGGCTCTTTCCTAATTAGAGATCTGTAGTTCAAACCCCCAAGATGAATTATTCCCGGTGAAACATCTTGGCAAAAACCTTAGAATCCAAATAAATAGGACACATCCACCCAAAGAGGAATTATTCCCGGTGAAACCTCTTACCCATTTGCTTAGAGCCAAAATAAGTTCAAAACTACATAGCTTTCTCTTGTGCTATAACAAGGACCCTCGATTAGCCTCCTCTTGGGCTTTGTACAAGGACCCACAGGCTTCTTAAAAGCATTTCCAGCTTCCTCTTGAGCTTGTATACAAGGACCCATCAGGTTTCTTATAAACATAGGAACAGGTCTTTAGTCACCTTTTAGCCTACCCTGGTGAGTTTCTTCCAATTTAAACCAGACTTTAAACAAGCCAAGTTTGTCTCAATTTTGCATTGAGTACACCTTTTGGAATGAGAGACATGGACAGTCTCTGTCACCCTTATCTTCATCAATCCTCCTTAGTAGAGTCTAGGATCTATGTTTTGGTCATCCTCAGCATTGAGTCAGCCTTCATCTTGGGCTTTAAACAAGAAGTCTCCACTAGATAATCTTTCTGCCAATCTTTTCATCCTTTAATGGAGTGCTACCCAAATTATTCTTTCAAGAACCCCTGGAAAGGGTTAGCCTCCAAAATTAATTAATAAATAATTTCATTCTCTTAGGGGATAATTTCCCCAAAAGAGTCAGAACCCCTGGAAAGGGTCAGCCTCCAAAAACATGATAAAAGTCAGTCTTTTAACAGACAAATTCACCAGCTGAGTCAAAATCCCTGGAAAGGGTTAGCTTCCAAAGAAAAACAGTCTTTTTAATCTCCAGTAGAGTCAAAACCAACAAAAAACAGTTAGCCTCAACCTTGGGCTTCATACAAGGCACCCAAACAATAAAACTCCCCTGTCAAAAGTCAGCCTCAACCTTGGGCATTGTACAAGGCAGATAATAGAGTCTCCCCAGTGAATTCTTCATCACTCAGTAGCCACAACCTTGGGCTTTGTACAAGGCAGATAAACCATATCTTTCATGTGTCAAAGATTCCTAACACTTAGGATCTTTCCCCATATAGTTATCCATACTTAATTCATTTAAGAGTCCGCCACAACCTTGGGCTTTGTACAAGGCAGAAAATAGTGTTTTTCCCTAGCTAAAGTTAGCCACAACCTTGGGCTTTGTACAAGGCACATAAATAGAGTCTCCCTAAGTAGAGTCAGCCTCAATTCTGGGCTTTGTACAGAACACTAAAATACCCTGTAATTAATCCCCAGTGGAGTCATCTCCCAGAGTCAATAATATTAATTAATCAATCAAAAAGCCTCAAGCTTGGGCCTCATACAAGCCAGCTAAAAGTCAAATCTTTTATACAGTAGATAGACATAGCTTATCTCCATAGAGAGATATTTTTACTACTCTACCACATTCAAACAAACAAACATTTCATTTCAATTTTAATCAAGTCTCCCATTTAGGATTTTGAAAGGCATGAGCTGGCAGTAAAACCCAGACATGTGGTAACTTTCCCTAATTTGGATGAGCATCTTTCTTTCATTTAAGAGGCATTTGACTGGTATACTTGCACATACACAAGTAAGGTCCCCCTCTTGAATGAAATGAATTCAGTTATTCTGTCACTCCTTTAAATGTTTGTGGTAGAATAATACAAATACCTCTATGTAGAGATAATTTCATGTCTCTTTACTGTAAACAGAGATTTAATTCCAAGCTTCAACCTTGAGCTTCAAGCAAGGCACCAAAAATATTAATTTCCCTAGTTAGTTCCCCGAACTACATTAAGCTCTGACTTCCACTAGGGATATGTAGGCATGAGGTTCACAAGGAATCTCAGCGAGCTAATAAAATACCAAAAATAGTCAGTTTGTCTGTCTGTCTGTCTTTTAAAATCAATTCAATTCTCTCTCCTAATACAAAGGAGAAACTTTCCCAATCATTAGCAATAAACACAAACACAATGACACAGAGAAGGTTCCTGTAGAGTACTACAGATATGTAGGGTGTTTAAACACTTCCCTATGTATAACCGACCTCCCGGACTCCAGAATTTCTAGTCTAGGTGAAATCCCCACACTTAGCAAACTCCTAGGGTTTAGTTGAGATCTTTTTTTCCCTTTCCTACTCGTAGGACAAATAAGAAAGTTCGTGTGATATCGTAGGAAGAACTGAAATAAAATTCATCCCACCACGGGCGCATTCTCCTTCCAAATTTCGCGTGAAGGGTCTAGCGTGCCGTCCTCCCAAGTGAAACGGGGAGGTAAAAGAAAACGACACCACATCATGTTAACGTTAATCTTTGTGTGTGTGTGTGTGTGTGTATATATATATATATATATATATATATATATATATATATATATATATATATATATATATATATATATATATATATATATATATATATATATATATATATATATATATATATATATATATATATATATCAAGTGAGAGCATTTTTAAAGAGAGATGAGAGGAAGAAATGTCAATCATTGGATTCATCAAGAGAGAGAATGTTACTACATTAATGAGACTATTATTTTCTCTCTCTTGATAAATCCAATGATTGACATTTCTTCCTCTCATCTCTCATTTAAAAATGCTCTCACTTGATATGCTCCTATATATATATATATATATATATATATATATATATATATATATATATATATATATATATATATATATATATATATATATATATTTATATATATATATATACATGACGTATACTATGGGAATGCTATTTTTATGAGAGAATATGAGAATGAATATGAATTATTAGATTTTAAAATAAATGGTAGAGATTATGTTTTGAACAAGAACCAACTAGATCAATATGATATTTTCTCTTTTTTTTATGTCTGAAGGATCTAACTATTTACTCTCCATTTTGAGGGTACTACCGCTGAAATCTTCACCCGTAATATGAATTAAAAACTTTGTGAAATCTTTTGTAGAGTGAACTTCATTATCAGATGGCCCCAAATGATTTTCCATTGATGCAGAGAGCTGTGATAGGTGGCTTTCAGAAAGATGCAAGGAAGAAATGCAGTTCGGCAGTTCAGTATTCCATC
Source organism: Vicia villosa (assembly GCF_029867415.1). Classification (NCBI taxonomy): domain Eukaryota; kingdom Viridiplantae; phylum Streptophyta; class Magnoliopsida; order Fabales; family Fabaceae; genus Vicia; species Vicia villosa. The sequence continues at coordinate 213,568,231 of NC_081181.1, forward strand.
TGGAAAACGTCATTTCATTTTCTATACCTCTGTAATGATTGTAATGATTTGAGGCTGGAATTGCAAAACCTTTTTCATTACTAGCATTCCTCTCACTAGATTTTGAGTAAAATAATAAAGGAAGAAAAATCTCGGTTTAGAACTTTTACCAAACACTTGGTGGGCATAGCGTGAAACGAAAAATTCGACACCAATTTCTATCAATTAGTCAACCACAGCCTGTAACAATAATAAATAACAATACAACAACAATGTTGTAGTGAGAATTGAACAGAAATAGACGAAGAGAACGGAAATCGGAAATTGAAAGGGCAAAAATGGTGCTGCAGTGTGCGTCTGTTTGCGGTATGGTGTGATGGGGGGTGGTGAAGCGTGGCCGGGCGGAGCCTAGGCAGCTGCCCTACCTGGCCGGGCACTGACTCTGCCACTGTCTTCGCCCTACCTTGCTTACTTATGATTTATTTATTTTAGTAACAACTGGGTGTAAATTCAATGAGAATGAAGGAGCACTATGTCTCTTATAACGGGGAATATGACGAACTATAGCTGGCCCTTCTGGTATAGTAGATGAATAAGATGAGGAGATATTCAATCACAAATTAGATAAAAGAAAAAGAACGTTCTTATAAATTTGATTTTTTTTATAATCGGTCAAATGATATAATTTAAAGGGTTAAATAAGTTTTTAGTCCCTGTAAATATGGCACTTTTTAGTTTTAGTCCCTATAAAAATTTTCTTCGAACTTTGGTCCCTGTAAAATAATTTGTCACCATGGTTAGTCCCTCCTGTTAGATTCCACTAACAGAGGGTGACGTGTAACATATACGTGGTTTTTTTTTCTGATACACCAACATGGATATGATAAGGGTAACCTTTCAGGCTTATCATATTCACCCACCAAAAGCAAATTTCATTATCACTCACTCTCTCCTCTTTTCAACTCCAAACCCTAGAATCACCATCTTCCGACATCGTGGTCCCAACATCCCAGACAACACAACTTTCAATTTGTGGTCCTAAAACGAAGCATCATGTGGTCCCAAAACGAAGCTTAGTGGTCTCTGTTTTTTACCTTCGACTGTACGTGGACCAGGTATGTGCGTGGTTCCTCTTTTTTCGTTTTCTGGCTATATTCTAATGTTAGTGGTAGTTAAACAAACATTAACTACTATAGGACAAAGATTTTGATTATTATATTGTATCTGTTGAGTACCGCATTTGGATTTTGTTGTCATTTTGTGTTTCCCTAATTAGAAATTGTATTAAGTTTGAGTCTGCTAAATGTACAGGAAATGTCTAAGTTTAAAGTAATTTTCTACACAAGGGGCAAGTTTGTAAAAGACCCTTAACTGAAATATGATGGTGGGGAAGTGTATGCTTTTAGTGGTCAAGATGTTAACTATTGGTCTTTCTTTGAAGCATGTGATTTAGTGAAAAGTATTGACCCTGAGTTTGATTTTAAGATGGTTAAGATGTGGTGGAAACATGAAGAAGGATCATTTGAAGCTGATTTAAAACTATTCAAAGACGATGGAGATTCTGCTGAGTTGGTTGCTTATGGTGTTGCAAATAAAAGTGAAACTGAGATATATTGTGAGCCAAAACCAGATGAAGGAGACCTCACTTTTATGGACATTGTTAGGTAAACAGGGATGGGTGGGTCTTATGCATTAGAGAAAGAACCATTAGGTGAATGCAATGGAGATTCAAGTGATGAGTCTATCAAGGATGTACACTTTGATGACAGTGAGGAAGAGAGGATGAATGGGTTTGAAGATGACTTTGAGGAAGTAGTTGGTGTAGGTGTTACTAGTGAAATTAAGAGTCCACCTGTTACAAACAATAATGTCCCTAATGAACCAGACAATAACATGTTTATTACAGAAGAGATGGGCAAGGCACATGTAATCGAGGAGGAAAACATGACAGATGAATTGGATAGTGGAGCTGATGATGAAAGTGGTGATGATAGACCATGTGTTATAAGGTTCAATGCAGAGGATGCTATCAGTAAAGATTTTATTTTTAAAGTTTGAATGGAGTTTCGTTCACTTAGGAAGTTTAAATATGCTATACTAGAGCACAATGTTCTTAATGGGAGGGATGTAAAGTTTGAGAAGAATGATGCCAATAGATTTAGGGTTGTATGTAAGGATAGGGAGAAGTGTGACTACACTGCTATGTAGTAGAGTCCTAACATCCACTACTTTTAGGATTAAAACCTTGTATTCTAAGCACAAGTGTGGAAGACCCAATTAAGTATGTACACAAATCTTATCTTAGGACCACTTATGAACATTGTTACAGTGAGATCATAACACCTCTGAATGGGCAAAACAAGTAGCCTAAGACAACACATCCTATTATCATGCCACCATTGTTCAAACATGGCCCAGGGAGGCCTAAAAAACTACGCAGGAGAGAACTTGATGAGGCAAGCCAAACAAAGTGGCAAAGAACAAATACAAACCACAGATGCAAGATTTGTTTTGTACTAGGTCACAATAAAAGGACCTGTAAGAAAAACAAGCAGCTAGTTGTTGTAGCTTCTGCAACAACATCACAACAAACTCCAACACAAGATGCGCCTACAACAGATATTCCTACATAGGCCAATCAATCTAACAAAAAGAGGGTATTGTAACTAACATATTTATTTCCTATTTTTACACTTTTACACATTGAAACTAACCTAATTCTAACATTTGGTAATCACCAGGGGATGCCTACAGGGTCTAACAACAAGAAAAAGAAAGATAAAGTGGAAACCAAGACAAAAAAATCTAGGGTAACTAAAACTGTTGTTCCAAATGCACCCATTCCAACTGAAGATGCTGTTCCTGACACAGATGATCCCATTCCAACTGAAAATGTTGTTCCTGACACAGATGCACCCATTCTTGTTGCTCACAATACTGAAGTTGAAACAAATACTGACATCAATGATTCACAGTTTTCCCTTCAAAAGTATTGTGGTATAGATGTTGACACATTGGCTAAGCTGCTTGATGATGATGAAATTCTAGATGTTCAACCTTTGAGTGTTGACACAACACCTGTGAAAAGAACTGTAAGGACTTTTGTTGGTAAAGCTCCAAAGGTGGGTAAGAAACCTTCCAAAGATAATGGTTCATCTTCATCCAGGCCAACATGTTCAGAACCTGTGAGTTTTAAATTGTCATTACAAAATTTTTTTCAAATGTCTTTTTCATCTATCTTAACTGTAATTGTTTTTTTCCCTAGGTAAATATTTCAAAACAGAAGCCTAAGCACAAGAAGAGTGTTGATATGGGTGTTCAAAAACGACAAAGTGACAGACTTAGGACCCTTAAGACAAAGAATATTGGTGGCCCTGGAAAGAAGCCTGGTGACCCTTTGGTCATTAATGAAGATGAAGCCCCCTCAGACCAGACTAATGGTGGAAAGCAGTCATAAAATTGGGAGGCCATTTGCAAAAGGATGACTCAGTGAAAAAAGACATATTTATGCTGTTTAGTTTGAACTATTTTGAAATGTAATGTTTGTAATGTTACTGAGGCTAGTGCTCTAACTATTTTGATGTTATTGCAATCTATTTTGTGTTTTATGAACATATGTAACAAATCTAATGGTATGTCAATGGTATTTTGGAGTCTTATCTTAATGTGTGCAAATTTTGGACCAAATTATAGCTCATTATTAAGTCACTTTTATGACCAATTTATAACCAAATTCTGGAGTCAAATTTATGACCAATTTATAAGTCACTTTTATCCACAAATTATAGCTGATTATTTACAGGTCACTTTCATGATCAAATTATATGTCAATTGAATGACAAATTAGAGACAACTTATAGGTCATTTGAGAGACAAATTATAGGTCAATTGAATGAGACAAATTTTAGTTCAATTATAGACAACTTATCCAACTCAGGTTATATCAACAGTATTAATACATATTGACCATAAAAACATTACAGAACAACACCAGATTATCCAACTGATTCAACAATTATCCAACTCAAATTCCAAACACTGATTCAACAATTATCCAACTCAGATTTCATAACAACAACATTACAGCCATAGTATACATTCCAAACACTGATTCAATAATTACATTTCCATAAAAAATACATATTGACCATTACAGAAACAACAATACACCAAGACTTCATCTTTCCATACATAGCATCTGACTTTATCTTCATCTTCAATTTCTTGTTCTTCTTATGTGAAATTTCATACAACTCCCTCATAGTTTCAAGAGCTTGGACCTCCCTGACCTTGCGCTCATTTTTTATCCTTTCATCATATGACCTTTCTTGAACATCGGTTAGTTGTGCAATATCATCATCCCATATAAATAAGTTACAAGTTTCCTCACCTTGCCAAAATGGACATATCCAAAATAGGCGCCCTTTGTTAGGTCCATTCTTACAGTAATATGAAGCCATCGAGCATCACACGCACACCTTCTACCTGGACGGTTACTCACACTTGTGGATTAGATTTTAACTTAGTTCTCCTTGATGAAGATGACATCGTAACTTTGCGGAAGACGACTTCAATGGAAGAGGAACAAGGAAAGGGGAAAAAGGACTTTAATCTGAGAAAATGACGATGGAAGAGGAACAAGGAAAGAGGCAGAAGGAAAAGAGGTGGAATGAAATTAGGTTAAAAAAATTACACGATCCCTTTTAATTCTACACAATAATCCTACGTGTCTCTTCAATTAACACAGCTGTAAAATAAATTAACACAACTAGCATGACACGTCACCCACCGTTAGTGGACTCTAACGGGGGGGACTAACCATGGGGAAAGGAAATATTACAGGGACCAAAATTTGATTTTTTTTTTTTGTAGGGACTAAAAATAAAAGTTGGCATATTTATAGGGACCTCATACATATTTAACCCTAATATAAAAGACACGGTAGCTGCTGCACATGGTTTTCTTCTGTGCGATGCCCATCCTGTGTGGCACGCAGGGCATCAAACGTGTTAGGTCTTCCACAATATTTTAGATCTTAATTTTCTCCAATAAATAATCCATACATCTAGTAAAATAAAATCGATAGTGATATGATCAAAATCAAATTGTTCTAGATTTCTAGTTTAAAAAAAATATTTGAAAGAAAAGTTAAAAAATATCCTAATCCAAATATTTTATTAAAGACACGTCACTGCGTTCTTAACTACTCCCTTCGTCCTAAAATAAGTGTCATACTTGACACTTTCATACAGATTAAGAAAATGTAATAAATGAAAGAGAGAGAATTGTGAATTTACTAAATTGTCCCTTTTGTTTATTGGTGTATTATAATTATCATTAATGCAATGTGAGAGAAATAATAAATTAAGAGTAATAATTAGAGGATATAATTGGAAGATAAAATATAAAAGTGTATTGGAAACTGGATATGACACTTATTTTGGGACAAAATATTTCTTCAAATGTGACATTTATTTTGGGACAGAGGGAGTATATAAATATGTAAATTACTAATTACACAATAAACTAAAATCTCATAATAATATAAAAACATAATTGATGATCCATGTATCTTCGACACTAAAAAAATGCGTATTTGTGCGGATCAGACACCTGCACATAATCATGTTTTTATTTTATTTTGTTTAATAATCAATATTTTACTTTATAAAAAATAAAAAAAATAAAACAGATATTTAAAATTAAATATTTCAGTATATTAATCAAGTATGAACACTCCAAACACGACTACAACTCTGACAAAAATACTCCAGATAATAGAAGTGTGAGTTCTCTCATTTATAAATGTTCAAGTATCCACTTTTCTAATCAATGTAGGACTTTCTCACACTTCCTTTTTTCAACAATCCTGATTCACACTTGTTTGTCTCAATACTCGTTCTTAAGTGTGAGTCTATCCACAATGTTCATTCTCAAGTGAAAGTTCTTTTATCCACGTACATTGCTGTCATTGTTGAGACTCTTTTAAACTGGACATGCCTCCTACCCACCACTAAGCGGGATATGTCTCTTAACCACTGTCATGTGGGGAAGACTTTTCGATACAGGTGAGTTTGTCCTTCACTCGAACTAACGATCCATGATACCACTTTTAGGTCATTAATTTGGAGGTCAACGAGAGGGAACATTTTTCATTTGGGTCTTTCTTTATGAAGAACACAATATGTGAGACACATACCACATATTAAAAAAAAATGTAAAATAATAAGAATGTGAGTTCTTTCAATTATAAATACTCAAGTCTGCACTTTTCTAATCAATATGAAACTTTTCTAATTTTTTTTCTTAATACTTTTAACTCACTTATTATTCTATTAAGTATATTCAAATTGGTTTTACCTTATATCTATAATTTTAAGTTGGAACAAAATATATACAGAGAAAAAATTCAATTAAAAGATATAAGTTCTCAATAGAGTTTATAAATAGATACATTGATTATCTTATAAATCAATTTTATAATAATAAATTAAACTTAATATAAATTTATTAAAAGTCTAATAAAAAATAAAACAAAAAAAATCGTGATAAAAGAGTACATACATATATATATCAATTAATTATTTTTGTGCGAATCAAATAATCAATAAAAATCCCAACTTGATAATCATCATCTCATAAGTCATTCTTCTAATTGATTTATCGCCATTTTCGAAAATGAAAACTCGTCACTATGTTGAACATCAATCACAAACTGAGGCCGGCCCAAGCCCACAGAAACACAATTGGGCTCAACGATCTCTTGTTCTTTATCACGGACCAAATGACCCATTTCCATGTCATGAAGAATAATTGAGCCCGAAGAAGCAGCACTTGCCTCAACCTTATGGTGGTGAGAGTTGGAAGGTGATGGTGAATAAGACTCATATGGAGGATACGTCTCAAAGTCAAGTCTTGTTGGAGATAAGTCAATTTCGCTGCGGCAATGGCGAAGAATGTGGGCTGGGGACATCGAATGGGCCGGAGTTATGGGCCTGCTTGTCATTGGGCTTTGAAAGCCTGACCCACGGTTCTGCTTTATGTGCTTCTTTGCACTGTGGTGCCAATGCTTTAGTGCTGTGGCCACTCTTTCATTGAATATAGTTGGCTTCATAGTTGAACCCATCTAAATTAAAAAAAGAAAAAAATTTAATTTTTTTAATTGTTGAAAATGAAAAGGAGTTAGCTTATACTATAACATAACTTGTTAAAGAAGTTATTATCTTATCACATGAAATTAATTACCTGTGTGACAAGAGCATAGAGAGGAAGAGTTACATAGCTACAAAGAATTTGAACGATGATCCTGTCAAAATGTTAACTCAGTTAATAGCAATGTAGAGACATTAAATTATATAAGCGCGAGTTCAAATCCGAGACAATTAAAATGAGTATGAGACTTACCCCATGGAGATTCTAATCACCACATCCTCTGAACGAGAATTGTAACATGATTTTAATCCAAATTGAAACTGAAACAATAATACAAAACAAGTTCAAAATTTAGGTTTCATTTCGTAATCGTTATACCTTATAAATCTATCATAAAAATCAAATACTATAATGTTATATGAATTTTCATATGGATGATCACTTACAGCAGTCCATGAAAAGAAAGCAAGTTGAAAGGCATTCTGTTTCAATAAATATGAAACCAAAAAAAATCATAAGATACTTGGATTAGTCACTAACTTTTTTGATTAAATTGATGTGATTAGATTAAACAGAAATATAACATACCTGAAAGAGTACAAAATTAATAAGGTAAAGAATAAGTCTAGGTTTGTTAAACCAAAAGAGATCATCCCCAGGTTGCACCACTGGCTCACCCTTTACCACCATTCCTTGTTTTGAGATTCTTAGACCCATTTGAGTTATGATCACTTGCAACTTTGTTCCAACCAAAAGAACAATCTGCAATTTAATTAGGACATAATTTAATTGATGTCATAATTATATTATTGTTTAATTATATAAGTTATTGTATTGCATGTACTTACAATTAAAGGAACAAATGGTAGCCATAGATAAGAGTTCCATCCTGTTCATACATAAAATGAGGCATGAAATTGTAAGAATATAAACATGATAATAGTAATTCAACCCCCTGTAATATTAGCGAATTTTGCTTCCCCCCCTCCCTACCTTTTGACAACGGTTTTTTCAAAAAAAACGTTGCCAAAACCTGCCTTTAGCAACGGTGGGGGGAAAAAACGAAACACGCTCATATTACAGGGGATAAACTATTATTAACCCTAATAATTAATGAAATAACTTAATCTTAATTATGAGTTATTATAAGATGTGCTATTTGTTTACCATGAGTATGGAATAAGAGGAAGAACACTGCAATGAACCATAGTGGAGGACTGAAAAATTAAAAGAGAGTAATTAATTATACTTCATATAATAATTTATCAAACTTCTAAATGAAAAATCATACAAGAAAAAAAAAGGCTAAAAGAAAACTAACCTGATTTCTACAACAACTTTGAAGTCTTCTTCCAAACATCTTTTAATGTATTGTCTAAAGTCAAATGTCTGGTGACTTGAAGGTGCCAAATGTGCCTAAAATTATCATATAACATAATGCTGAATTTCATAAAACAAATTTCATAACAAACAAGTAAAGAAATTGTAGAAGGAGAAAATTGGTACCATCATAAATCCATGCCTTAAGGTTAAGTAATCCACTTCAGGAACTGATCTTACAAATTGCCTAAAGAAACATACCTACAAAATGCATTCATGTTAACCAAAGAAAATCTAAATGCAATAAGATGATGAAAAAGCTTAAAAAATAAGTTTGAATTTGACTTACAATCCAAATGAGTATAGGATTTTTAGTCCAAAAACTCAAGTGTCTTCTTCCAAATGAAGTCTCATTAGCAAATCTAAACCTCTCAGGATCTATCATTCACAAAAAATGCACCAATTAACATATGCTATTAATTAATTAGTACTATATGCTATAGTTTTAATACATTACTTCTAGAATAAAACTATATACTATAGTTTAAAAACTAACTAACCATGTGTAAATTGGTACTCAAGTGTCTTTGTTTCCTCTTCCCATCTTTTCCATCTTCTCATCTATTGTATTATAATTAATCAAATTATGTAACCAAAGTCATAAAAAAAAAACTATAGTATATAATTAATGTGTCCTTAATTCTTACCTTTGCTCTACCTAGAGCCAGAGTAAGTATGCAATAAAGAACATGAAAAACCGCCAAAACAAAGATAAATATATGTAGTTGATGAATTCCGCCTGCAGACACAAATGCTACTTTTCCATTTTCTGCACATTTATCAATTCCTTCACCGGCCAATATACGCCGTTGATCCGCTAGTAATCTCCGGGATTCATCATCAAAATCTTCCTCTTTAGCTTCATTGTTACTACAAGGATGCCATGTGGCTGCAACCTTTTCGGATATACATATCTTCGATATTAAACCTTCTCCTACCGTTAGTAACAATGATATGAATCCCAATATCATTAACTCTGCAATTATCAAACACAAAAAATGTTCGATACTATATAATATGAAAATTTAATCAATTTTCTAAAATAAATGTATAAAAAATTTAAATTCGCACCTGATTTGATTTTTTCTAGTGACTCGTGTAGAGCGCTTTTGTGTTTCTTCTTCAACCACTGCATAAGTAAAAATTAGCGTTAATACACGGATAGTATATATAAATTAAATTATATTTAAAGTAAGATTTTAAATGTGTAGATATATGCGTGGATATGTATGTATACATTTCCGATGAAGTGGAAGGTGTGTTCAATGGCGATAGATATTAAAAGTATAACAAAGCAAACAACTGCAACAGCCCAAGTAGGTGTTTCAGTTAAGCTTCTTCCTCCTCCTCCTGCCATGCTTAACTAAACTGCTTCTTAATTAATTTATGAGTTGCAAGCAATGTATAATAATAGATTATATGTATACTTTCTTTCTTAGAGGTATAATGTAAATGAAAAATGAATGATTGGTTGAGGTTATGGAAATGAATCTATGTATTAATATAATAGTAGTAGTGAATGGTGAATTTGAGATTAAGACAAGAAAGTGGATTGTAGTCGCTGTTGTTAATGTTGGTAAAAAAGGAGAATCAAATTATCCTAGGATGTGTTTTGTTCTCTTTAAAAAAAGTAATATACAAATTAGACCTATGACGACTAAATGAACTTATGTCAAGCTTAATTAATGAAAATGAACTTATTATTTTATCATATAGTTTACCTATTATCCAAGGATGTGTATTGTCCATATTTATGGGTAATTTAATTTGTCTATCTTAATTTGGTACTGTAATTTGTCTTTTCCTTTTGGTATTTTGTTGGAATTGGGATGATGAAGGTCTACTTAAGAATTAAAAATTATCATATAGTTTTGTTGGGATGATGAAAATGAGGATAAATTGAGATTTGACGCAAAATAAAGTGAAGAAGGGGCATTCTGAGAATTGAACTCGAGACCTCTTGCACCCTAAGCGAGAATCATACCACTAGACCAAATACCCTTTTCGATATTTGGTTCGATTTACTTTTATTTATTTTAAAAATATATTATGCTATAAACTATTAAATTATGAAGATTAATAAATAAAATCGTTAACCAACTTTAAATTTTCAATACAATGCGCGCGTAGAAACCTCTCTTTCTTGGTTTCAGAACATAACTAACGATTTTAATGGTAATGAAATTAATTCAAGTTTTCTATGTCCCTAAACCCTAAATATAAGTGTGTGGTGCATAGAGCTTCTTCCATTCCGAAATCAATCCTCCATTCCCTTGTTACAAACTTCTTCCATTATTTGCAACTCAAAAGTCATAGAATTTCCAAAATCAACCATCCATTCCTTTGGCCAAAACTTCTTCCATTGTTTGTAACTCAAAAGATATATGCATTTTTTATCTATATGCTTTTTTATCTAGTTTTAACGGGAAACACAAAATTTGTCATATGATTTTATTATTTTTTCTCATTCGATTCAAAATGAAATTCTTCTTTCTCAAATTTGTATATGTTCAACTTCTTAAGTTTTTTTTTTTGCTGCAAGAATATAATTTCGATATTTTTTTTGGGTTTGTCAGGAAAATGTATTAAGGATTTGTTTACGTCAAAGATATCAATGATTCAAAGGAAACATGGAAGCTTGTTGTCTGCGTTCTTGATGTATGAAGTGTCGTGAACAATAAGAGTGTTGAGCACTTTGAGATGTGTACTTGTTAAAAGTACAAATGCGTATCAATCCCTAGTGATTAAGGACTGTCAGAGACTTTAAGGTTGTTGAGAGCTAGTTCACATGAGGTGAGAAGCTTTGTATGTGTGTTGTAGTTAGGTTATTTCTCAACTCTAAAGATGAGGTATTTATAGTGGCTCTTTGAGCCTGGGCCAGAGAGAAGTTATCTCAACCCTCTTACTAGAAATGTGGGGTGGAAAGGATTTGTTACTCCTCAAATCATGGAGAAGACGTTTATTTCTCTTGACTCCTTCTTCTAGTTCGTTATTATGTGGACACATCATTCCGAATTGGTGTGAACCGTGAATATGGGTTCAGAAATTGATAATGCGCGTTATTTGCACTGCCATTTGTTGGTTTGCTTGAGTAGTGTTTTGGATAAAAAGGTTAAATATCGTACCCATTGTTTGGCCAAGCATCTGGGCTATTTCGTGGTTACTTTCGTCCATTTGCTGCCTTATTATTGTTGCAGAATTATTGGTCAAATTAGACATTTGGATAGAAAATCCCATCCCTAAGGGTTGGCTAATTCGACCCATGTTGTTAACTGCAGACCCAAAACCTTGTAATGGCGAAGTTATGTTCATTATCGATTCTGAAAATGTTGATGTGGTGTTGTGCAAACTTGCCTTTAATGAAGTTGGCATGTCATAAGGTTGTTCACGATCACCTAAAGGTATAGAGAAGCTAGAAGGCATATAAGGCCTATTTGAAGCGTTCCCCACTGGTGGGGGTCACTGGTGGACCTTGCGTCCCTACATAAGACAAAATAGGTCCACTTTAGGCAATCGACTGCACTGGCGTCGAACTTGCTTTGTGTAATACCCCATTTTTTCTCTCATGTTTTTTATCTGATGCATAGAAAAGTCAATACAAATTTATATATCTGATGCATCCATCACTTTATCTTTTATTCAAAAATTTAAAAAATATATTTATATAGCACCATTTGCATTAGCATTCATTCTTAAAATAATTATAAAATGAATTCATATTCATCTATGCACATTTTGCTTGATTTTTCGATTAATAATATTTTCATTGTTAATCTTTTAGATTTATAGTTTTAATTTTAAGGGTTAAATATACAACACCACCTGTAATTTTAGCAAGATTTGATTTTAGCCTCTGGTAAAGTTTTTTTTGTAATCCCCCTTGCAATATCCAGATTCCTTTAAGTACCCCCTGACTGTCACATTGCAACAAATATTCTCTCTAGCTGCCTACGTGGCAGTCCACATGGTATTTTCTTTTAATTATTTTTTAAATCCACGAGAAAATTTTTATTTTTAAAAATATGTTTTTATAGTTTTATTAATGTTTTTATTATGAGGGGGTAAACTTATACAACACCCATGTATAATGTTAGCGAATTTATATTTACCCCATCATAATAAAAGCAGTAACAAAATTATAAAAAAATAAATTATTATTGCTCTTGAAGGAATTTAGAAATTGCAGTTAAAAAAAATTATTATCAGTTAACAAAAATTTATTCCACGTATATTTAAAAAGTAATTAAAAATTAAAAGAAAATACCACGTTGAATGCCACATGGGCAATTATAGAGAATTTTTGTTGCAATGTGGCAGTCAGGGGGTACTTGAAGGAATTTAGAAATTGCAAGGGGGTTACAAAAAAACTTTATCAAGAATTAAAATCAAATCTTGCTAATATTACAGGGGGTGTTGTATATTTAACCCTAATTTTAATTCAATATTTAAGTTGAATTTTAAATTAAAATTATTAAGTAAAATTTTCTTTTTATTTTGATATTGCTCTTTTATATTTTTATTTAGGTGTGGTGCAAGATTATTTGGTCCAATGCAAATTCATTTGAAAAGGCCCATTTCATTTTTCTTTGATCTAATTAACCCAAATTATTCACAAGCCCTGGGAAATTTATTGGGGTCCCCACTCAAACAAATGCATCCACGTTTTTGTCCTCTCAGCGAATACCAATTAACATTCACTTTTCAATTACATTTTATAATAGTTTTTTTTCTGAATTTAATCTCCACCCTTCAATTCAACAATCAATGGACCAAATAGCCTCTAAATGTTCACATACTTATGCCAGCTCAACACAACCTTCACCATAAATCCACCACGTGCAGTTCAAAGCCAATCCGTATGTCATCAACCTACAACTTCAATTTCCTGCAACGATTCATAGTGATTCACGAAATCAACACCGACGAATCCGCACGTCCGAACTCCATCAACGATTTCACGCATCAGAACTTCAGACGCATCCACGCCTTAAACCAATAGCATAAACACGACACAACAACGACTTGCATCTTCAACACCAACGCTTAGCAGATCGCACATATTCAACCTCCAACAAGTGAATCAAATCTCCAACATAATAAAAGTTTCTAAAATGGGATGATTGAGACAATTTAGGAAACTTTAAGATTTGTTCCAAGATTCAAAGAGAATTCTCTACAAATTTGTTACAGCTCTCATCTTGTGGATCAAGTAATATTTGGGTAAAGGTTTCGAAGTCCATGGACTGCTGTAGATTATTTAAAGAGAACCTTAAACCTAATGTAATCATCTCACACACAATTGTAAAATTAGGGGAAGGTTAGAAGTCTTAGGTTTTAAGAGTATCTTGTGATTTAAGTCACCCACGTATCTTTTGATACACTGTGGTAGACTAATTATTACTTGACTGTTTGTCAAGTTGTTATCCTCACTCTTAAAGCTTTTAAGTATAGAGTTAAGTATTGTTCTTGGTTGAAGCTTTTAAGCAAAACTAAGTATTGTGAATTTGAAAGTGTAATATTTTTATTGGGTTCTTTTGACTCCAATCATAAGGTTTGTGGCTGAGTTTATCACTGTAGTGATTGGAAGTGAGATGGTTATTTCTAATATCTAGATGGTAATTTATAGGTAGAAGTTGCATGAGGTAGTGATTATGAGAGAAGTTGTAAACTGGGACTGTTTAGGCTTTGAACTAATATTATTATAGTAGATTTCCTTCCTGGCTTGGTAGCCTCCATATTTCATGATGTTACATTGAATTGGGTTAACAATTGATTATGTTGTTTACCATTATGGTTTTGTCTTCTGTCAGCAAATGATGTCAAGACATTTGTCCTGACATTATGGTTTTGTGTTGAGACATCTGTCTGAACTTGTCTCTGTGATGTTCATCATTTTGTATTTTAAATCTGCATATCTACAGTCTAGTGTGGTTTGTTATATTCTGTCTGTCAACAGATGTAGTAACAAATGTTTGGACACCATGTTTTGATGTTGGGACATTAGCATTGACATGTTTTCTAGGTTCCATAATTTCAACCACATTCATGGAGTCAATGTTAAATCCCACCTTCATAAATCCATGCAAAGCAGTATCCTTGAGCCCTTCGAAAACTCCCCACAACTCAGCCACGAAAGCAGTGCAGCGACCAACCTTCTTGAAGAAGCCACAAAGCCATCTACCATGCATCACGCACAATTCCTCCACACCAACATCATAATCTTCATTACAAACTCCATCATTATTAAGCTTCACCGCATTCTACTTTGGAGGAACTCATCCAACCCTCTATATAATTGGATTCTTATCTATAACATTTTTGGTAACTTCCATAGCATCTGCATATTCATAATGTCTCACTGTAATGTAAGTTCCCATATCAATAGGTCTAGAAACATTTTCTAAGTGTTCCTCTTTGTTCTGCCAGCTCCACAAACTATGACATCCTATAGCCCATAAACTATTCTAATTTAACTCACCAGTATATTTGTCAATAATGATTAAATAAATTCACTCCCGCAGATCCATTTGAAAGAATTATTGATACAACCTTTAAGGAATCACTTTTTTCCACTTACTTTTGACTTTAGGACAATCTTTCAAAGCATGCAAAGAGGTTTCATAAACATGCCCACA
The DNA here is from genome assembly GCF_029867415.1 of Vicia villosa. Classification (NCBI taxonomy): domain Eukaryota; kingdom Viridiplantae; phylum Streptophyta; class Magnoliopsida; order Fabales; family Fabaceae; genus Vicia; species Vicia villosa. The sequence goes on from NC_081181.1 coordinate 213,583,377, forward strand.
AGTATTGCAGCAAGCAACTCCTATACCCTGCACGCTCTTATTATGATTAGGTAAGAATCTATCATGTTTTAAAAACCAGACGAAACCTTTAACTCTATCAAGAACAAGTAACTTCCAAACATATTGCCAGCCTTACTCCTTCAACTTTTCATCACCATGCATCTTGGAATACATTTTTCCTATTGAAAATATCCCATTCTCCATGTTAGCTAACACTAACTCATCTTCTCCCTGGCCATCCATCGGGGGAAAAGTAGAACACATTCTATCTATAAGATGTTGAGGCATCCAACTTTCAATGATCTGCCATTTCCACCCACTACCTTCATCTACTAGATCTCTCACTTTAGCTCTAATAAGATTATCAGGAATCTGAACATCACAATCATGTATGCATAATCCTTGCCCTAACCAATTGTCCTTCCAAGAATCCACCTTTTTTCCATCCCCAATGGACGGCATACAAGTTTCCACCAGCTGGAGCATAGTTTTAATGATAGTTTCCAAGTACTAGAATTTGTACTCTTATGTTTAGAAATGTCCTACACATTAATATATTTATATTTACCATGCAGAACATTACACCATAGATCTCCTGAATTGGTAATAATATTCCATCCAAGTTTCATAATACAAGTTTGGTTCACGGTCTCCATATCTCTCAACCTAAGCCCCCATACTACTTTGGTATAGTAACCACCTCCCACTTGACTGCATAAATCTTATTTTTATTGTCAGTATCTCCCCATATAAGTTCTCTTTGTAACTTCTTAATCCCATTAATACAAGATATAGGAAGAAGACTTGTCGTCATGGGATACACTGGAACAACTTCTAACACACTCTTAGCCAAAGTAATTCTTCCAGCAAAGGATAGATATCTAGATTTCCAATTTGTAATGCGACTCGAAATTTTCTCCACTATCACTACAAGAAAAAACCTATTTAGCTAGGGGTTAAGCCCCTCACAAATGCAAAAAACTCCTCAAAAAACATAAATTTGTGACAGGTTAGACCCCTATCTAAATAGATCGTCGCAAATGATTTGTGAGGGGCCTTTCACCTCACTAGTTATCTTGGAGCATCCCCCCTCGTAAAATGCAAATCCTAATTTTTTGGTCCCGACACACATATGTAGGCGTAGACTAGTAGCGTAGAGAGGTGCACAATTATGTCAATAATTAGTTTGGGGTTAAGCCCCTGACTAAATGACATGCATTTTGAAATTTTCGAGGGGATAAGTGTAACACCCTTCTAAACCCTGCGGCAATTAATAAAATAATCAGAGTAAAAACATAAACACAAGGGTGCCACAATTATTTAAAACAAATAAACCAACTATAGTTTAAAGTCATGCCTTAATAGGAACATTCACCAAAATAACATTATTATGATTATCACAGCAGAATAATAAAACATATTTCAAAACGGTTCCAACGGAACATAATCCAAACAACCAAATAGAGTATAACAAAATTAAACTCTAAGTCTAGCGTTCCTAGTGTTACAAGAACATAGCATGACCGACACGATCCAAAATAACGGATAAACTCTACAAGTCATCCTCACTGAGCACTAATGCCGCTACTCCTCAATCTGAAAAATGTCAACAAGTAAGGGTGAGTCTCATTCATAATTAATCAATGTTATGCATTCATAAGCAACAAAACATCATAATATATCATTCATCCAATTCGTCATATATTCAGATTCTCAATTATCAATCATAAAATTTTCAACACCAAACATAATACTGAAATCAATCCAATCATGTTATAACAAGGATGCATATGACCAACTGACACTATGCATGTGGTACCAATAAACCGTGGAATTAATCCACCTGACCGATCTAAACCTCATCGAGATACGGCCCTACCGACACAAATTCCATACAATGGGAATTATGTCCACCATTGATCCAAACATCACCGGGATCCATCACCAAATGCATATGAATGAATGCACACGTATAACATACTTAAAAACATCACTAGTCCGATGCACCGCATCGTCTCACCATAACTCACAATTTTCATCACCAAAAAAGTATGTACATGTTTACACAATCATTCAATTATTTACACATTCATCATGATAACCATAACAATAACCATAATTCACCTATCATCGCACCGAAACATTGCCATATTCACACAATCACACATATGTACAATATTTTATTTCACAAAGCAATTAAATCAATTTTTAAAATTAAGTCGAGCCACTGACCATCCCACCAATCCATCATATAAAATATTTAATTTGCTTTACAACGCCCAAAACGGCACTAAGAACGGATATACGAATCAAAAGTTATGATTTTTCAAAGTTCAGGAAACTTCTGCACAGCAGGATCCGCTCAGCGACCCACCAGCAGCCTATGGCAGAAGCGAACTACGCTTGGGACCTCCGCTTAGCAGACTAGCTCCGCTTAGCGAGCCATTTTATTTTTTTTTAAAACGAACAGCATCCGCTTAGCGGACATGCGATTTTGCAGATTTTCTACTCTGTGACAGACCTGCGATTTCACACTCCTTTCACCCAAAATCGATTCCAAACACCATTTACAGACATACGATAATCAATTACATCATCATACATCAATAAAACTCATTATCAATCAACAATTCATACAGTTTCATCAATTAATCTAAACTATAACATTCCTAAACCTAACAATCTCAATCCCAATATACTCAATCGAACTGAATCATATCTTAATCTATTTTATTACCTATAATCGTATAATAGAAATTAACTAGAAGAGTCCCCCCTTACCTTAGCCAAGAATCTGGACTTTTCTCCTTCTCCATCAAACCCGTAAGCCCTCTTTCTTCAAATTCAGCAAGAATCTCCAATCTTCAAACTCGCTTATCTCCCTCATCAAGAACTTCCCTGACACGAATTAATATATCAAATCGAAGGGAATTTTGTGTAGAATCCAAATCTTCAAGAATTACCTGATTGGAGCTACGAGCAGAAAGTTATGACTCATTTTGTGAGGGTTGCACCATGAATACGAAAATGGGTTTTGTCCATGAGTTCTTCTTTTCCCTCTCTTAGGTTTTCCTCCTCTATTTCTCAATTTCTTCTTATTTCCTTGTTTTATGAAAACATAACATAATTTAGTAATTTTCTCAACAACTTAACACCTCCTCATTACTAAATACCACACTTGGCACAAAGACCAATATTCCATAATTCCTCCAATTAGTTCAACGAAAATACTAAATAACTTTAAATAATAATTTAATTTCTGATTAAATTAAAATTAGAAAATATGGGGCGTTACAGCAAAATGATTTACCTTCTTTTAAAAAAATGCATATTAAAAAATAATACAATTTTATAAAATATTCTTATATACTACTACTTTAAAATTGTTTCAATAATAATATTTTTAAAAAAATAATATTGTTTTTATAATATATCATATAACATATTAGTAAATACATAACATACTAATCATTATAAATTCATAACATATCCGTAAAAAATTTAAACAAAAATTAATTATGCAAATTCAACTTTAGTATTAAACAACACCCAGTAAAAAAATAAGTAAAATTAAAAAAAAAAATAGAGAAAAAAATGTACCATGGATGAACACTTGAACTCCTTAGTTGCTATAGATGATAAAAATGTACCTAAATTCAAAAAATGAAAATGAAATATTATTAATAAATATCTTATATAAACTAAAATATATAAATTTACAAAGACAAAAAAAAATTTGCCTTCAAGAGATGATATCTTGAACTGTATAAAATATGAAGGTTGGAATTTTTAGAGAAAAGTTTTGAAGACTTAAAGAGATAAATGAGAAAGAAATGTTGAAGAATTTTGAAGAGAAATAAATAGATTTGTGAAAAATGAAAGGATGCGTTAAATATAACAATCGGATAGAGGCTCCCTCACGTTGTAATTAACTTTTCAAAAGCAGATGGCGCACTGCAGACGAAACGGTTAGATGAGACAAATTTTGCTTGGGGCAGCCCATCACAACATGCTTTTCACTTTTCATAGAATCTTTAAAGTCTGCCATTAGGACTTATATTGTGAGGGGTTACCCCACGTGTATGCTACAATCACATTTTGTGACATTAAGCCCCTCGCAAATTGCAGAGCGATAAACATTTCAAAATTTAAAAATCCCCCCTATTTCATTTGCGAAATATGAGAAATTTAAATGAACCAATAATATATTCCTAACTTATGTCCACTAGCTATTTGTTAAAATTTCTCTATCATGTGCATGTTTATAGCTTCAAATGGCTAGGTAGAGTGGAAAATACATATCAATTCTTGAGTTATCCTATAATTTTGATATTGAAATAAGGAATATTAATTCGATTATTTAAGCGTGTATATATATATATATATATATATATATATATATATATATATATATATATATATATATATATATATATATATATATATATATATGTATGAATGACACTGTTGGGAAATTATTAGGAAATGATAATGAATATCATCATGAACTATTGTTATTGCATACAGTGTGCAGAAAGCTTTGCGCTAAAATACACTCGTATATGTGTACAAATTGCAAAACACAACCTAAAAAACAAAAAAACACTAGTGTTTTGATGCACTATGATTGGGATATTCTTAACTAGCCAACATATGATATGTGTTGTAATGTAACATAACCTAAATTTAATAAGTTGATATAAAGTCTTAGCAATTGATAGCTTGTGATTGAAACTTTAAATATCACAAACTTTTGGTTAATGGTGTTTTGTAACTGTCATTAATAAGAATGGACCATACATTGGTACAATATATTAGTCAGACATATTTTAATTCATATAATTATAGTTAGTGTATTGTATGCATATGACATTAAAGCTTACTAATGTCAAATGATTTTTCACTTTTGGGAAATGTAGTATCATGTGTCTCCAAGTTCTAACTACTCCTGGATTCAACCAACATGACATTAAGTTATTATGTCAATCAATACTAAAATATCATAAAATTCATTAAGTTGGTTGTTGTTTTGTTAAACTTTGTGAACGAGTCACATTCATTCAACTTTCACTATAAATGACACACTGTATATATTTTGATTGTGTATTAGTTTTTAGCACTTTTACATGCATGAGTTAATTATGTTAAATGAATCTTGTAGGGGGTGCATGTGACTTCCAAAATTCTATTAGATTATTAGTTGCACAGAACCAACAATAACAATTCATTGTAGCATTTTGTCAAGCATATGGTGGCTGAAATGCAAATACATAACTTAACAACCTAAAAATGAAATTTCAGCACAAGGTAGAGTTCCCTAATGCATATATCAGGGAGCATAACTTTCAAAGTTCAATTGAACTTTCATTCTTCGGCGTCACAGAAAATAATGCCCAGTAAAAAACAATACAATAGTTCAAGTTTAATGTTCAAGGAGAGATTTCAGGATGTACAATGTTAATGCACGTGCAATCATATTGCAGTTAGACACAAATATTTTACTAGTTTTAACTAATTATATATGACTTTTAAGTGACTCTTTGTTAGAAAATAATTATTTAAATAATTTCAAAATATATTTTAATCAACTAATTATATTTTTATCATATTATTCTTTTAATTAGCTAATTATAATATTTTTTATATTTTCCTAGCTGTTTGTAAGATTAAATGAAAGTTTTTTACTCGATTGCAGTTATAGTTTGAGACATATAAATACTATATTGTATGCTTTCGTCACTCTATGTCACAAGTATCATTTGCTTTCGCTTTACGCTAACCATAAAACTCTCAATCTCCAACAAAATGTTTTCCTCTTCTACTCCCTCACATGGGGACAATTGTCCCCTGGCGGCACCGGCGGCATCGATCTCAAAGGTACTTTCAGTATTGTTCACTAGGCTTGAAGAGGAAACTGGAACAATTGATTCTTAGCGTATTGTTGATAACAACAACAACCGCGGAGGAGTCTTGCGTAGACATGGCAATAAAACCCAGACCCACGGGTACCCACCCGAACCCGCCCCGAAGTTGACGGGGAAAACCCGCTTTGACTGAGTTTGGGTTCGGGTTTGGGTTTTCTCCGATTAGAAAATATGGGGATGGGTCGGGTAATGGGGACACTAGTACCCACCCCGAACCCATCCCCGAACCCGTCCCGTTTATTTCAATATGTACATTATTATTTAAATTTCATAATTTATATTATTAAATATGTGGCTAATGTTTTAATAATTTGATTTGTATTTATTATTTTAAATATTTGAAATATATGTATGAATTTTTTTGAGATTGTTTTATTTTGTTATTTATAATGTAATTTGATTTTTGAAAAAGTAAATATTTTTACTAAAAAATTGATTTTACGAAATAGATGGTGGCGAGGCGGTGATACCCGAACCCAACCCGAACCCGTTAAGGACGGGTTTGGATTTTAATTCCCCATCCCCGTTTGGGTTTGGGGCGGGTAACGGAGATTGATTGGGGATTCGGGTTTGGGTTTGGGGAGGTAAAAACCGTCCCCGACCCGCCCCGTTGCCATGCCTAAGTCTTGGTGTCGGCATATTAAAGGTGATTTCTACGTTCATCGTTTCTCCATGAATCTCAAAGTTGTTCACTAGGCTTGAGGAGGAAACTCAAACGATTATTCTCAGCGTATTGTTGTTAACAACATGAACCGTGGAGGAGTCTTTGGTGTCGGCATATTAACGACGATATCTACCTTCATCACTTCCGTTTCTTCATGAATCTCAAAGTTGTTACTAGGCCCGAGGAGGAAATTAAACCATGATTCTCATGTTGTTAGCAACAAGACCGACTCAATCAACTAGGAGGTCCGATCTAATTTTAAAAATAGTCCTAAATTTTTTATTTAAAAATGCAATTATTATCATTAAAAATGATACATAAAAAATGTAATTATATATTAACCAAAATAATTGAATTATAATTATTTTAACTTTTGATAATCTCATTTTTTTTATGCATTGAATTTTATCATACTATTTTTTATGTATTGAATTTTATCATAGAATTTTTTATTCATTTTTTACTATAGTGTTTTTTTTATATCTATTAATATAAAAAATATATATATTTATTCAACATACTCTATAATCATTTAAATTTTAAAAGAATTAAACACAAATTAAAAGTTAAAATCACAAATTAAAAATTACTAAATATAGTTATATAAGAGATAATTAGCCTTTAATAAATAAAATCACAAATTAAAAAAGAAAAAGAAATTAGCAATCGTAAAATAAAATATAATAATAATTGGAAAAAAACAATAAATATTAAATTTTATTTAGGTAAATTAATTTGTCTTATTTATTCAACCCCATCCCAAAATTTTCTTTTATTTTAGTTTGTTTAAATAACCATAGAAAATAAAATTAGAAAACCATACCCAATGTAGAAACTATAACACATAGGCCCTAATTTTATAGCATGATCATCAAGCATTTGTGAGAAACTTCCATCTTTTTATTTATATAGTATAAATTGAAATACATATTTTTCTTTTGTTTACAGATAAGACAAATGTGGGTTGCACTGTCTTCGATGTTGGCATATTGTTCGGGAATCTCAAAGTTGGAATTATTTATTGAGTGGCGCACTAACACTAATTTCAATCCTCAGATACTCTGAATTGATTATTAATCCTATTGTTCACAAGTTTAATAAATTTAATTGTTTTTGTTGACAAATATTTACCCATCTTTAAAACTCGTCACTTTGACTGGGTTTTGCGGTTGTTTGATATTACATGTGCTAGCTAGCACTTAGGGTTTACTAATTTTAGCTAAAATATTTGATTGAAGTAATACCGACATATTTTTAGTCGATTTTGTTAATATTAAAATTTTAAAAAATGGTAGCTTGAACTCTATTATTGATCCATTTACCTTCTATTTTAGGCTATAATTAATTGTCCTTAATATTAATCCTAATATGTTGACCAGTATAGTCATGGAATTAGTCCTGAAACACGATGTTTTAAGATTTAAAATATTAGGAATAGGTGTTATTATCAATTAAAATATTATGATTAAAATTTATCATATTTATATATATATATATATATATATATATATATATATATATATATATATATATATATATATATATATATATATATATATATATATATATACACACACACACACACTAGTCAGTTGATCCGTGCGAAGCAATCAATTTTAAATAATTTTTTTAACTATATTATTTTCTCTGACAATAGATACTTCCATTTATTTTTTTATCTCACCCTCATCAATAGCATAACTTCTTCGACAACACTTTTATTAAAAAATATATATTTTGTGATTTTTCAAACCTTATTTCTGCAAATATAATATAGATGATAATAACAAAATAATAAAATTATGAATAAAATAAAATAGAAAAAATAAATCAAGACACATTAGTAATGATGGTTAAATATGGTTGGATCTCAATCTCAAGAGCTAGCTTTAAATGTGAGGTTGCCCTCACATATTTTCACACCCAACAACTCGAAAACTTAATTAATGTGAGATTTCAAACAAACTCCAACAACACAACTATCAACTTCAACAATAAAAAAAGCATGATTTATAAAATAGTAGTTGTATGATGAATATATGGTTTGGGAAACAAGACTAAGAATTAGCAATTTCTATAAAAAAATTATTGGTAAAAATATTGTTGAAGAAGTTGAATTATAGAAAGAAGTGCAATATCTATGGTTAGGGATGTCAATTTGCATCTGTTAATGGAGATTCTTGTGGAGATTATCTGTTAGGAACACCGAAGTTGGGGATTTTTTTTCCCGTGGGGACGAGGATGGAAGGAAAAGTTCACCCGATGACACTTTGGGGTTGGGAATAGGAAAGTACCCTCCACCCCGTAGATTCCCCGACCCCGACCATATTAGGAACATATTTTTCATTCAATTAATAAATTATTAGCTATGGATTTTCCACACCCACAAATAATCAACCACTTGCGTTGGACGATAGTGGTACCATGGTAGTAAATTAGCAGAAACATGGTAGCAACAAGTTCTGTTAATATTTATTATTTTTTTATAGAATAAATATTAGCAACAACAAGTGCTTTGGCTTTTTATTTATTTATTTATGCAAGATGTATTTTTACTTTTAGAAAAAATAAAGATGCAGAATATATGTGTTTTTTTTATAAAAAAAAAGGAATAAAATAACAAAATACTAGTGTCATAGTTTAGATCGAAAAGTATAGAAACTTTTTTAAGATTCTCCGTGGGGATGGAGATGAGGGGAAATGTTCTCCCGTAGCGGGGATGGGGAATAAATTTGGAGGCGGGGCGGGGAGTGGGTAAGCATCCTCCAAACATTCCCTGCTCCGTTAACATCCCTATCTATGGCAACATGTAAATTTTTATCTTTTGTTGCTTCAAAGTTAGCAAATAAAATCAAGGCACGTGAGAAAATAATAATTGAATTAATAGAAAAGTATAACCTTACACAATACACCCCTGCTCCGTCGCACCAGAAGCTCTCCTCCGCCGCAGATTTCCGTGACTCTACACATTTTTTATTCCAGAACAGAACAATAATAATAAATACAAGATATTACAAAAATCAAAATTATCCCTAACTTAGACGCCAATATCTCTTATATGAGGAGGGATATTCTTACTCCAAGATTAAGTTATTAAAACCTACTTCATATTTTTACCATTAGTTCTTCTCAATTTAATGATTAAAAATAATAAGTAATAGTTTTCTCTCTCCATATTTAATTACTTATTATTTTTAGCAATTAGATTCAAAAGAATCAATGGTCAAGATGTGAATATATATATATATATATATATATATATATATATATATATATATATATATATATATATATAATGAAAGTTTAGAATTTAAATGTCTTATTCTAAAAAAACACTTTGTGATTGTCCGTGTGGTTTGCTAGTTTAACTAACACAAAGTTTGTTAATTTATGCGATTTATTATAAAATTTGTGTATTTTCATATTGTTGAAGTATGTCTTAAAACCTTTGTTGATGAAGAGAAAGAAAACATGTTTCGAGATTGTCAAGATCAGAAAGCCGAAAGGTAATTTGGTTCAAGCGATTTACGTGTATCAGGTTCGGTCGGTTCGGTTTATTGATTCATTCATTAATGTTAGAATATTTTATATTAATTTAAAAATCATATAAATTAATATAAAAAGATATTATAAAATATTTATATTTTAAAAGATATTATAAGATATATATTTATAATTTTCTAAAAGATATTATAAAATATATATTTATAATAGTCTAAGAGATATTACAATATATTTATAATATTTGAGAGATATTATAAGATTATAATAATATATTTTATTTTAACAATTAAGGAGATATGTTTTGGGATTTGTTATGGATTTGTTGGATTTTGTCTATTATAAATATGTATCTCTTATGCTATTATAGTATGACAATTTTAGATCTTTAGATAAAAATGAAAAAATAATAGTTTATGGAATTTTAAGGGAAAACTTAGAAAGACAAAGGTTTTTGGGAAACCTTTTGAGTTATCTAAAGAGATTGAGAAATACTTCTAAACACCTTGGGTTTAAGTGATTCTTATATTGAGAGTTGGAGAGGTTGGGAAACAGTTGTTAGAAAATAGGGTTTGTTTTTTGGGAACTGCGAAGACTATTTTCTTGTAAGTCATCTATAATCTCTTGTAACAACTTTCTGAGTATAGTAATTAGAGAGTTGTTCTCTCCACCAGAGTATATCGTTTGATCGAACTAGGTAAACAAATATTCGTCTTTTTCTCATCTTATTCTTGTTATATTATCTGTATACGGATTATTATTGTTGTAGACCATTTATTTTAGTTACGACTATTCTTTGCCTCGCAAATTGATATTGAATTTTGTCGTAATTCACAACAAGAATCACAAGACATATGTTCAACTTCCTTTTTTTTTAATGTAGTGCCAACTCTCATAGATAATTTGTAATTATATCTGTAAGCGTTTTTTAGCCTTGAAATATATTATTATTATAGTGAATCTCTGAAATCTAACTCACTTAAACTTTAAAAAATGACTTTTTTTTTCTTTAGCACTCTGATTCCTAGGGAAAAGGGGCCCAAGTAATCCAGAGTTTGTGTCGAGAGGTATGGGCACTGGCCAAACATTGTTCCCACCTAAGCATCGAATCCGGTATTCCCTAGATTATGTCCTTAGTAGGAGCTCATTTACCACTAGAGTCCTTAAAAATGACTTATTTTAATAACACATAACTAATTTATATTTACTAGTTATAAGAGTCGCTAGTTTATGCTTACTAAAAATATGATTATAAAATTCCTAAATTTAAATATAATATAAATTATACAAATTTTACATAATTAATTTATATCTACTAGTTATAAGAGTCGTCAGTTTACACCTACTAAAAATTTGATTAAAAAATTCTTAAATATAAATTATACAAGTTTTTTTATTATTGACACTTATATATATATATATATATATATATATATATATATATATATATATATATATATATATATATATATATATATATATATATATATATATATATATATATATATATATATATATATATATGAGAGATCAAATTACACCCGAATAGTTATACCATGAGTTACACTCGCTCAATAACTTCACATCGAATAATTATTTTTTAAAATCAACCGCTGGATTGAAACATATTATCATATAGATCATATGTATAAAGTTTGAGATTAATCTATAATGATTTACTATGTCATCGAATTACATCAAAATTAACGCTATATGAAATTTCATTTTGACGTTAAAAATAGCATTCTCACTCGGTATGACTCATATATGGGGCGTATCAAGTGAGAATGCTATTTTTATATAAGAATGGTAGGAATAATTATTAGCCCTTCGATTTAAACATAAATGGTTGAGATTAAAAATTTCGTGAATCTCTTTCATCATTCACGAAAAAGTCAAATGAAAAATAAATGATTCTCTTATTTATTATTTATTATTTCATCCAACTATGTTTAATGTTTGTTAATAGGAATAATGAGAATTTCAAATGCATTTTTTGATACTAAAATATTCTTGAATGTTGATATCAAAGAAGTCAATGAATATGTTACTACTATTCTTTACCTCGCAAATTGATATTGAATTTTGTCGTAATTCACAACAAGAATCACAAGACATATGTTCAATTTCCTTTTTTTTAATGTAGTGCCAACTCTCATAGATAATTTGGACGGCACAAGATTTTCCCTCACTCAGCCAGTGACACAAATGACCGGTCATACTAATAAGATATTAACTGAAGGATTGATGCAAACTCAACAAATGACAATATTAGATATATTAGAGGCTAAATATATATGTCACAAGTTTTGCCTCACTCAAAAGTTTTGCCTTAGGTATAGAATCAGATTTCTCTTTAGGCACAAACCCAGCTGAGACAAAATGAGAATGAAGAGTGTGAGGTTTATCTTCCTTATCACAATTGGATTCGTCATAGGAATTATAACCAACATCATTTGTCTCATTCCTGCTCACGCCATAGATCATAGAAGCCATTATGCTTCTCCTTATGCTTCTGACTAGGAGCTTCTGAATTTTTTTTCATATTTGCTAATGACATCATCAGTACTCTCAGAAGCTTCTGGAAGATCTCTCGTGCCTTTAAGGGCAGAGTCCTCGTCTTTAATAAAAAAAATTCTTCATTAATAATGAAGAGATCTTCCTTCAGCTTACTGTTCTCAGAGGAGATGAATTCATGGGACCTTTTGAGTTCCTTGAATTCAATCTTGAGTAACTCATGTCTTTTCAAAATTTCATGCCTCCTCTGTGTCTGATTCTTAGTCTGCTTCATATTTTGGAGGGATCTTTGCATCTGAAGTTCCATCATGAGCCATCAGCATCATCTTAGCCTGTTCTTCTTCTGAGTTTTCTTCTGAGTAGTCAGAATCATCCCAAGTTGCCATCAGCCTTTTCTTCTTTCTCTTGAGAGCCTTCTTTTTGGGCTTGTCCTTATGAAGTTCAAGACACTCGTACTTGAGGTCTCCTCTCGTTGCATTCATAACAATTGACTTTTCTGCCATCAGTCCTATTAATACCTCTGAACTTGTTGCCTTGGTTTCCCTTCCAGATACAGTTAACCCTTCTGGACAGCACAAGCAACTCATCTTCGACTTTATCAGAATCTTCTTCTGAATCCTCAATCTCTTCATCTTGAAGAGCTATGGACTTTTCAAACCTTCTAACTGATTTAAGCGAAACATATTTCCTCTCTTCTGAGGTTCATCCATTTCTAGCTCAATTTCATGACTTCTCAAAGAACTCTCCGGTTCTTCTAGAGAAGTGTTGTTCAGATCCTGTGCATGCTTAAGTGCAGTTACCATTGGCCTCCATTTGGATGGAAATCTTTTGATAATTTTCTTCACGTGATCTGACGTCAAATACTCTTTGTTCAGAACTCTCAGTCATGCATCTAAGGTTTGAAACCTTGAGAACGTCTTCTTAACTGTTTTATCGTTCTCCATATTGAAAGCTTCATACTTTTGAATCAAGGTTAGATCCTTGGTCTCCTTGACTTGAGTGTTTGTCTTCATGAATCATTCTTAAATAATCAAATATAGACTTGAAAGAGTCTCTATTTGTTATATTTTCATAATCCGTATAAGAAATCGCATTTAGCATAATGGTTCTAGCTTTGTAATGATTCTTAGACTCCTTCTTTTGTTGATCGTTCATTCTTCTTCTTTCGACCTTGTTTCCTCTAGCATCAACAGGATGTTCATAGCCATCGACTACCATATCCCATAAATCAACATCATAGCCAAGAAAGAACCTTTTTATTCTGCCTTTCCAGTAATAAAATCTTTCTCCATCAAATATTGGAGGTTTAGTGTTGTAGTGTTCTCTTTCGTTAATAATTGGTGCAGGTGGGGGTGTAGGATCAACCATAGTGTTTCTAAAAATCCGTCTGAATTTTTATCTGACACGGTTAAGTGTATCAAACCAGAATTGGAACTCTAATGCCAATTGAAGGTGCGAGAAACACAAGAAAGGGGGTTTGATTTGGGTTGCACCAAATATAATATTTTCGCAACTCAAACACAAAGTTAACAAGTGAATAAAAATAAATGAACACACTTATTTTTATCCTAGTTCACTGTTAACGAAGTTACTCCAGTCAAAATACCAAGGTAATTTGCCTTATCAACAAGGTCTTAATCCACTATAATCCAATGATTACACACAACCACAATAAGCTTCTGATCAACCTTGTTGACAACCCCAACAAGTTCAGCTAATAATTATCGTGAAACCACTATGACCGCAACGAAAGTCTTCTTGAGAATTCCGACTATCACTTAGTCCCCCAAGGCTTCTATCAACCACCGTTGATTACAAAGTTGTGTATACAAATATGCTTTAAAAAAGCAGATTACATAATGTTTAAGTACAACAACAAAAAAGTGTTGAAAGCAAGATACGAACAAGAGCTCCTTTCCAAATTACAAAACTATACAAAGATTTTCTCTAACAGAGTTTGTGCACCGCTTTGGTGTAGTTTTATAGAATTTATTAGTTGCATTCAAATTCTTCCAATGGCTTCCTTTATAAAGAATGATAGATTCGTTGGAGGCTAGAATAGGAAATACAAATATAGTTGTAAAGTTTCCAACAGTCATGGTGGAAATGGTCGATAACAAGTACAAATAGAAATGTCCTATCACCACCCTATAAGCGTAGAGGTCACAGCTAACGTTAGTAATTTTATGCTCACCGTCACACGCAAGCCATTATAGATCTTCTAAGTCTTCAGATGCTTCTGATTGTATGTTGATTGAAGCATGTTGTAGAAGCATCAGAACTTGAGTCTTCATAGCCTAAGTCTTTGAGTCTTCAGAACCTGTTCAACAAAACTTTGTCTTCAGAGTCTTCAGCACTTGGTCTTCACAAGAGATTTCTTTAGATCTCCAGAACCTGTTCAGGAGAACCTTGTCTTTAGCATCTTCAGAACATGGAACACATAAGCAAAGCTTTAGAAGGCTTCTAAAGCTTCCTTGAAAAAGGCACAATCAGAAGCTCTTGAATTAACATTCCTTAGAACCTTTGCAGAAGTAGCATCCAGAATCTTGACTTCCTTTGTAACTGTAATACGGTGAACTGACTTTTATAATCGAAATGTTGCGGTAAGCAAGAGTCGCCACCGACTTTTATTTTATCCAATTGGAAAGGCAAAAAGAACAGGAAAGACCTATTGAAAGATTTTGAGTTCGGGGGTAAGTTATACAAAGGGAAGGTGTAAGGCACCCTCTGCATCCATGGTTATCCATGGGCTCTTAATTGCTTAGCTCACTTTGATTGTTTGAAAAGTTTGAAGTGTCGTGTGAATAGTAAAAGATTTCGTTAAGGACTTTAGCTTGTAAATAAGCGTAGCCTTGTTTTGAAATTGTTTTGAAATAAGAGGTGTGAAAAGTATTTGATTTTTGAATTGATTGTGAGCAAGCAGATAAGAGCTACCTACCCTAAGATTATGGTCTTTCTTGTTCTTTAAGTATTTCGTTTGAAAGGGTCTATCCATACCATGAGAGGGCAGGAAGTCTTTCAATTGGATGTGCGGGTCATCGAAGGGTCATCGAGAGGTATCGTTCGCCGAAAGACTGTCCCTACCATGAAGAGGACAGGTAGTCTAAGGGAAGGATAAAATAGTCATTAAGGCAACAGTAAGGATACCTTAGCAATTGAAGGGACTATCACCATTTAATCGAGGGACGAGATCATACTTATCGTAGGCAACTCGAAGGGACTATGATCTTTAAATCGGAGGGACAAGGTGATTTTGAATCGAAGGCAACAGGTGCTAAGGTATCCCTATATTCGAAGGGACCTGACTATTTAATCGAAATCGAAGGCAACAGGCAACAAGAGGGGAAACCTTAGAGGTGAGTGTGTGTAGCAATCACGTGAGTTAGATTCGAGTATTTATCTTGCATTAGGTGAATTAAGTTCAATTACTTGTTATCACTCCCTATTTACTAACCACGCAGAGAATATATTTACGGAAAATAAAGTGCGGAAAATAAATGTTCTACGCTATTACAGTTTTATGGGATGGGGGATACAAGATAAAAATCGGGGGGAATTGCGAGAAAATAAAGGTGCGGGAAAGTAAAGCCCTAATTACTATTACATCAAAAAAATGTGCGACCTATACACATTCTAGAATTGAAATGGCAGAAAACAAATAAATAAAGGAATTTAAATAGCGGAAAATAAATAAATAAAAGATTTTAAATGGCAGAAAATAAATAAACAAAGGCATGCGACAATCAAAGGAGTATGAGGTGAGAGGAGAAATTTGCGGTATTGAAGAGATTCAACGTTTAAAAACAACTTGTGGTTAAACAATTTGTGGTATTCATGGTGATAAATCTTAAATCTTATATTATGATTATAGTTAATTTTAACAAGCCTAAAAATAAAAATCAAGGTTAAATATTATAAATCTAAAAATTAAAATGGTTAGCCTAAAATAAATCAGGTTTGAAACTCTAAAAACAAATTACCCTAACAATCTTGGTGAAATTAGATTAATTTTAAATATTAAATCCTAAATATAGAATTATTAATTTATTAAAAAAAACCTAAAAAACACTAAATTATGTCTCTTACTAAAAAAATGGTTTTATTAGAAAAGAGAAAAAAAAAGGTTTGGTTTTAATTAAAAAAATAATTGTAATGTTTTAAAGGAAAAAAGAATAAAAATTAATTATATAGATATAAATAAAAAAAGTTAGGAACCTGGGCGCTGGTTCGAGTGTGGTGACCCTGTGAGGGAGCATGGTACACTAGCGTGTTCTGGGGCGTTGGATATGGATTGGTGGGGATCCTGCGGTGCGATACTGAGGGTACATCATAAGCTTTCGTGGACCGAGTACGCTGCATCTGTAAAGCACCACTGCAAAATAAGTTTTTTAAAAAACTTGCAAAAGGCTGGGTTGAACCCAGGACCTCAAAGTCATTAGTTATCACCATATGCCACCTGCGCTGAGTGTTAATTTATGTTAGATGAATAAACAACATAGAAAAAATACTAAAAGTTGGTCAAGTCATGGGATTCAAACGCAGTCAACAAACGGGCCCCACACGCGCTGAACAAGCCAATTAAAATGAGAGAGAGACATTTAATTTTTTGACTGGCCAATGGTAGCTAGCCGCGCACGCGGAGAGAAAGAGAGCATGCTGACCAGCGAATCAAACAACTCCACGCGTGTGAGTCAAAGACCCCTGCACTGTTCATCGTCATCTTCATGTTTCCTGCGGAAATTGATGCGGGTTCATCCATGGAATCTCCTGCGGAAATTCCTCCGCTTTTCTGCAACATCAAACTCACTACAACAACACATGAAAGTTAACAAAAGGACCATGGTTCGATTGTAAACGACGTTCTGAACACGATAGCGGCCTTCGTTTGGCCTGAAAATACCAGGAAATACGCATTCGAAGAAACACAACTTAGGGCACTAACAATGGTGTCTCTTCCTCCCTGCGTTCAAACTCACGAAAGAGGGCTCAAGGAAATCCCTAACACCAATATAAATATGTATATGTGCCCATAATTGATTCATGTTAAGCGATTAGAGAGTTTGAGTTTTGAAATTCGTTACCACCATGTGCAACTTTGGTGAAGAGAGTCTGGTCCGTTTTGCCCTTCTTATTCGGTTGGGATGTCCTCCTGGATGCTTTAGGAAGATGACTCGAAGCTTGGAACTGGTTGATAATGGCTGCCACCAAAGATTTCTCTTGCCCTAGTTTTCTTGGAAATTTGGTAGATTGCAAACTCTAGCTCTTGGCCTCTTTTTTCGTCCAAAACCTCTCTCCTTATGCTGAATGAGTATGTGTATATATATGTGAAAGAAATAGGTCAATGGTTTAGGAAATATATCATGTAATTGGAGAAAATAATTTGATTGAAAATTTGAATGATTTCTTTCTATTTTTGCACTCAATCTTCCCTAAACCAAATGCCACGAATTTCCTTGATTAATGTGGTATATTTGACAATTAATTGAATCAATTCTAAAGCCAAATCAAATCTTCTATTGTTTTTATAATTTTATTTGATTAAATTATGATTTTAATGAATAAAATCTATAAAATAATAAATAAAAATAATAAAAACGTAGGAGATATATTCCATGGTCGTGTATGGGCTTAAGATGACATTAGGACCAAAAGAAATCAAGCCCATTTAGAAGAAAAATCATTTTGGACCATATTTCTCTTTGTACACCCCTTAAAAATAGGTGAACTTGTGCACCTTGCCATTTCCTCATTTTTCAACATTTTTTCAATTTCTGGGACTTTTTAGAAACCTTGAATAGTCCTCTAACCAATGTCTTTGGTCTCATACAAAAATAGTTTTTCATGCTCCTTGTATGTTCTTTTGAAAAAGATGACTTTTGGTTGATTTTCAAAAGGACCTATAATGTTTTGAGTCATATCTCTCAAATGAAGCATTTTTAGACTTGGCATGTGAGAGACAAAAATGTAGAGAATCCAATTTCCTTCAAAATGAGCTTTGGTTGGGAAATTTTTGATGTTCCATGTGAAAGTTATGGATGGTCAAAGTTGGGTTGACTTTCTCCTATGAAAACCCTAATTTAGAAACTTTTGAATTTGTTGATTTCTGATCTTTCCTTGATGAACCATGATCAGTTCTTGATCAAATGGTGAATGATACTTCAATATGAGGATCTTGACAAAAAATCAGAAGTTTTGACTGTGGTTTGACCATAGTTTGACTTGTAGGTCAACCAGTCGATTATTGATCGTTTGGTCCGTTGGGTGAGCAATCTTGTGAATCAGGGCTTGAAACTTGAGGTAAGGATTCTTTGAATCATGTGAGAGGTTATGAGGTCCACTTGAATTGTCAGAACTTGATTTTACTTTGAAAATATCAAAACCCTAGTTTGAGGGTTGTTGTTTAGGAGAGTGTTCAGTCAGTCAAATCTTGAGCTTTGTATCTTGATTTGAATTTGAACAAGAGAAATAGTATGGGCAAATTTTGGGGTATGACAGTAACACACCATGGATATTCTTCCAAAGTGTTGAGTTCATAATCTGATGACGTCACACGCCTTCATACAAGAGTCAAAACATGTTTAGAAAAAGCTACACACTAGATAGAAACCATTAGAGTATAAAATTGTTATTTAAGATAACATGTAAAGTTATCATCAAAGATTAGGCCAGATGCATAACCAATCTTGTTCTTACATGGTCATCTTTCTTCTACTAAAAAGATTTTTGATCAGCTTCAAACTCATGGCATGCCTCCGCCGCATCTTCAAAAGCATTCTTCCAACGTTTCTCTCCAACGACAAGAGAAACCTTCAACTTTGTTATCTGAGTATCCAAAGTTGGTGGAGAACCGTACATTCCACCTCTTGCTGCAAAGAGTCAACAAGCTCGGCCTTTGTCGGCAGCTTAACCAATTCCTTCTCAGTCGTGGAATTCTCTCGCTCATGGGTCTCACACTTTTGCTTCAGCTCATTCTGCTCCCTAGAAAGGTCACTAGAGCAATACATCAGTTGACCACCACCTACCATCGAAACTAGATATTTGCCCCAGTACAACGTGTGGGAAGCCTCCATAAAAAGACCTCGTCTATTAGCTAAAGAGCAAGGATAGCAGCAGCAACAGAAGTCGACATCATTATGCATGATAAGTCGGACGCAAGACCCTGATCCTTGGCGAGCATAAGAACCTTCTATAACTGATCCATGTTATCTGCAAGATACAAGTTACATTTGTTAAAAAAATTCCCTGGGTCCCCATCCTCACCAAAGATTTTTTTGCCTCTCGGCATGACCAGGTGCATTGATAATCGTATAGGTGTCAATTTGCTTCTAATTTTTCCGAGGATGGGGTACTTCGCCAGGACCAAATCCTTTTTCATAGTCAGGCCTTTGATACCAAGCACACAATTCCTCTTTCATCTTCACCTCCTCGGGGGATAGAGGACTTAGCCCGGAGCAGTAAGAAGAAAGAGGTCGGCATAAATGAACTCTAGACCAATACTTCATAAAATGGTTTTTATAAGAACGAGCACATCCCACTGTGTCTGAAGATGAACATCGAGCAAAGTGACCCTTAGGAGTAACATGTTTCACCAGCATGAAACTCTCAATAAAGTTACCTCAAACGGTGATAAAAGAGTCAAACAAAGGTACCCGAGGGCGAAGGAAGACCAACCGTGATCTCGGGCATCATCTCGAGATGTGTAAGCCACTTAAAAGTGATCAAAAAAGGTATATAGATAAGATTTCCAAGATTTTTGCTAAGCACAGACTTGGAACACCTTAATATAAGCCCAAGCTTCAGAATGAAGTTTCAAGGGGCAACTTTCAGGCGGTATATCACGGTCACCTCGAAATCAGAAAAGGGCAATCGTACCCCAACCTGGTGAAATGACATTCTTATAAAGGAGTTGAGCAGCCCTAAAAAGAACTGCATATCCTCTGTGCAGGGTCTACTGGAATAATCAACCAATGCGGGGGGGTTGCCAACCATAATGTTAACATTGGTTATAGACTCGACGATGTTCAAAGTGGAAGGAGTTTCGACAACTTCAGTGGCCCCCGAATAATATCTATTGGATTTGTCAAGCTCAAATAATCGAAGTCCCCTTCAGTCCAGCTCATCAACTTTAAAGTGATTGTCAGGACTCATCCAAGATACATCATGGGACATTTCTCAGTACTCCAAATAATCCGTGCTTTCAGCATTGATAGGCTCTCGACCATTCCTCTTTTGAAAAAACCGGATGAAGTTATCAACATGGTCCCTCCTTCACCGGGAAAATTTTATTTATGCCTCCGTCAAGGTAGGAAAAGGCATTGGTTTCTCAACAGGATCCTCCCCCACAGATTTTTCCTAAAGGAGAGTTCCTAAAGATTCGCTTGACGAAGCTCCCAGAAAAAGGAGTCCTCAGACACGCCTTCTGTTTCGGAATCCTCAATCATTGAAATGATCTCCGATTCAAAATCCTCACTAGCAGAGGGAAAGGAATGCAATTCAGGTTCCTTTCTCCTTCTTGGGGAGGAAGAAGCGGTACCCTCTAAATTATTATCTATGTTAATAGGATTATCGCTCATCGTAAAAAAGATACAGTAAATGCTTAAATGAAAAATCTAAAGTGGAGAGAAAGTGCCTTGAAATATAAGGTCGAAGAAAATAAAGTAAAAAAGAAGGCTGAAAGTCGTAGCTTTGAAGCTTTAAATGTGTGACGACGGTTACTCCTGAAAAATTGCTCTCAAAGAAGAGGGAAAGACTTAGAGGAATAAGGGAAACTCAGTCTAAAAGGTTGTAAAAAAATTCTCCAAATTTCCTCTATCCTTACATAGGCAAAAACAATCTGAAAAATCGAATTGAAATTAAAAAGCAAGAGCAAATCAACAACCATATTCCATCTTGGAAACACAATCAAACTCATTAACACCTGAGTGCACAGCAAACAGCACCATGCCACTCCTTGCCTTTTTAAATCACACGTCAAGAGATAATTGGCGAAACATTTCAACGATGGAACTATATTTAATGCTCACATTCCCTATTATGTTTTTTTTGGTACTAAGTGGTATCATGTTTTAATAATATAGTAGTTAATAGTTGATAAAGATGAATTATATTAGGCCTACTACCTTTTTTCGTTTTGTATCGTATACTCAAAGTTCATTTTGATCTATTAACTTTAAAAAATAAAAAAAAACATCTTGACCCTTCAATTTTTCAAAATGTGTCATGTTTGTCATTTCCATCCAAATGTCTATAAGAGTGTCAACTTTCACTGACATGAAAAATGACTGATAAACTTAAAATTTTGGGATTAATTTAGCGGCCATAAAGCAATCACTAAAAGAGATTTTATGGGTTTCTAATATCTTCTACATATTCTTTATTAAATCCCAAAACATCAAAACTCATACAAAATCTAGAACACCGAAACACATCCTATAATACATATCAACTTTGTTAAGTGTGACTTTTCTCTAATCGAAATTTCAATCAAGCAAAACCAACTTACCCTTTGCTTCACATTTCAAACAATTTTAACAAGTGATAAACCGTAAAATGTTACATCTTAAGTGGCCCCTTCGTCCTTTATTCTTCACGATAATAAAGAGTGTCATGGAAAACTTATAGCAAAAATCCTTGGATTACAGACTCCTCACTGAAACCTAGAAAAATGCATTGCAAGAAAGGTGTTTGATGAAATGTCCCAAGTATATGTGGTTTTGTGGCAAATGTGGTTATGTTGGCTACAATATGAAATTATAATTAGTGAAAGACTGTAAGTTGTTTTAAGAAAATAAGTTGTTATTACCATATAAACAATCATGGCTGATTTTTCTATTGAGAAGGTCTAATATAACTTTGAACTTGAATTGGTGAGGAGGTATGTCAAGCAGTTCAACTTTACAAATAGTTGTCGCGCCGTTGAATAGGAGTTTAAGTTTGTTTTCACAACCTTCAATGGGAAATTGTTGTCCAATGGTTCCCTATTGGATAATGTATAAGTTTTGTGTTGTTGGAATACTTGGAATGATGATAATTTGGAGGATGAGTTGGAATGATATTGACATTAAATGAGCAATGAATAAGCACAAGTAAGAGCTAGTATGGAGATGAATTTGAAATTATTGATTTTAAGTCCCACATTGGAGGGAACACAAATATTAGTAGTGTATATATATTCCAACTTGGACAATTGTTGTTGGGCCTAAGGGCACCTACAATTTTGTAAAGGAGTGAGGACACACCAGTGTGCCAACAAGACACACGCGCGCGTGTGCCGCCGCCGTCCGGCCGGCTCGGTCCGTATACATAAATTAATTTTTTGGAATCTGAATTAATGGAAATTAATTATCATTAATTAATTCGATGAATATTAAATAGGAAATTAATTAATATTTATTATTAATTAATTACGAATGGGTGACGTGTCCTAAGACCAAGTCTTAACCTAGATTTTGACTAGGTTTACTTGACTGTGCCGGTTCCACTCTCTCACTATATTTTCGCCCACGATTTGGTCCACTCGGTTGGATATTTTTTGCCTATAAATACATTTCCTTCATCCATTTGATCTGTACTCCAAAATTCATATCTGAATTCTCTCCTCTCTCCCTTACTCTGGTTCATCTTACAAAATATTCTTTTATGTTTTCGACTGGATTTATTCCAGATACTACGACTGGTTTTTTACCATCAGAAGGTGTATCACTTAGAGCGATTCATCACACGTGCAAGTGTGAATCGTATTTCTTGTAACGAGTTGTTTTATCCTGGAGGCGTCGTGGGTATTTAAGAGCTGTTTTGCATAAATCTGACAGTACCGCGAAACGTCTTAAAGAAAGTGTACCGATCCGCGACTCAGACGATAATTTCCTCTGTGACATTTTTTTTTTTAAAACCGAGAAACAACATGTGTTCACTTAAATTCTCCCTACAATTTTTGTAATCTCTATGGCGTGTCAAAACCTGAATTTGATCAACCAATTAGGATTAAAACTAAATGAGTATTGCATGATTAAGAAAAGCAATACACAGAAAAATGAGTAAAGAATTAAAATGTTGTTCAACTTTGAATCTTGAATCACCATCTCTAGATGTAGCTGACCAGTGCGCTCTTTCATGGTGCATAAATCAACAACTCTGATAGACATTTTCCAAACCTGGTTCTTTTTGTAAATTGTTGATAAAAATTAAATGTTTTGGCATCTAAGACAGTAAGATGAAGTTATAGTAGATGAGAGAACATATTTGAAAATCCAAAAAAAAAAAAACACAACATTGGTTATATGCCAACAAATCTAGATTTGGTAAATAGTGAAGTTAAGTTTATTAGTGAAGTGTGTAAATTCACTGAAATGACAGCTAAACAAAAAGAAAGGACGGACTTAATTAAAGAAAGAATAAAAAGTTGTATTTCAAGTTAGCCAAGCATAAAAATGTGTCATGATAACTTTGGTATGATTTCATAACCCCTAAACATGTGCCTACATATTTAAAAGTTGAAGGATCAAAGCGATTTTTTAAAAAATTAAACAATCAAAATGAACTCCTAGTCAAAGATAATACACACAGAAGGATATTAAACTTTTACACTCTATTCATTTGCAAATATGCTGCCAGAGAAATTGCTCAATGAGTTCAATTTCACCAAGAGCAAAAACCCCTAACCGAGAAATGACAATAATGAGGAAGTACAATAATATCAATCTAGTATCAATTTCATTTTCATTATATTCTCATTCCGGTTAATTATACTCATTATTATAACCCGATATTATAATCCGACCCTTCGCTGAAACAAACATGACAAATCACCGCAAAAGGCTCAATATTTTCACCATATTGAAGCATGTAATATATTACAACAATTCAACTCGTTGCTCGAGCTGTGTTCCAGATTGAAACACGGTGAGCTAGAATATACAACAAAGGAGGATATGTCGATCCTCATAAAAATTTGGTAATCCAGGAGGTCACTCTATCTAGTGCCTAAGTATAATGCAAGCAAAATATTAGCAACCACATATGTTACAAAAGCAAGCTTCTGCCTGGGTGTAAATAATAAAACTAAAATTTAACTTTCCTATCCAATTTGTTGGCTGAAACTTTACAGGCTAATTGCTATCCATAGCAGAGACAAAATTGCAGATATAATAATTTGAAGTATCAAATCTGAATGCCTGCCCATCTGGACAAAACAGCACTATCAACTATCATGTGACATTAGGACAACTCTGAACATATCTGCATAAATAACTGAGGACAGTTGCAGCCAACATCCTTCATTCCCAATAAGGAAATGACATAGTACATGAACATGATTTTGCCGGGGGAAATTTGTAACGCTGCTCCAAACAGAGAGAGATGCTTCAGAATACAACAGCTTTCACTGACTTAGGACCAAAAATGCTGCTCTAACTTTCTTTGGTTTATTGTAGGTACAAAATGCGGCAGTAAGGGCGTCTAAAGCTGTTATAGTCTAGAGATGGAATATCCTCTACTCTGAATCTGAATCAATAGAAAGATTCAAGCGGGGCCGTACAGAACGTTTTTGACGGGGAAATGAGAAAGGGCCATATGATCTTTTCCTACTTTCTTTGTCAGACCCAGCATCGTTCATACCAAGAGGCAAAGAAGCTGCATGAAAAAAAATAAGTCAAGAAAGTTAGTGAAGGAAAAAAGACATTTAGAATCACTAAATTAGAACATGAATAGTAAGAATACCCATGTTTTAAAAACTAGTTACTAGTTTACTAGTAGCAACATAGAACAACAAAATGCAAGGAAGGAGATGAATAAATAAAAATGCACAATCAAATACAGCTAATGTTTGGGCCAGAGATTAGGTTCCAGGTTTCCAAATTGGTATTGATTATATTGATCCGGAAAAAATAATCTCCAAGTAATTAGTTAACAGGATATCTTAAATCTTCATGAAGTATATATGTAGTTTAGTAAAACACTATTTCCTTTTATGCATGGGCTTCCAACTAATCAACAAAATTAGACAACTACATAGTAGAGATTAACAGAATTATGCAAACTATTTTCCCTGGTCTACATTCGATGTCTGTCCCACAATAGCATCCACGTAAAGAAAATGAAATAGCCAGTTCCCAAACCTCCTTCATTGGAGCATAAACAAACTTGATATGGAGCTTAGATAAATCCTAACGACCATCCATGTAAAAGAATTAAGGAAAATATCTTTCCTTCTCAAAAACCTAATAACACGTTCATTTAAGAAATACTGGAAGGCAAAGAACGCGGGTGCGGAGGGAGACAAAGAGAAGAATAGTTTTAGAGTTGAAAGTATTTTTTATTTTAAGAATTCATACAATGATCTGAATATATTACTTGCTTCATTGGAATAAGCAATTGGTTGTTTATGCACTTGAAAATGTGAATGATACTATAACCTAGTAACCTCCATATGTAACAAAAAAAAACAGAAATAACTTGCCCACAAAATGAGATTTAGATTCAGAAAGTAACAAACCAGTATCAGTTAAAGAATCGGTAGCATCTTCTCTGGATGTAATCTGCGGTCTGGAATTCAAATCATTTGGGGTTGAAGCATCACCATTACTGCCACCAGCTCCACCCCCAAGCCTAAGAGAGACCCAATCCTCTGTATATTCACCATTTGACACACCATTGTGATCTCTTAATTCATCATGCTGCACAGATGATTCCCCTGGTCTTGTAGGGAGAAAAATCTGAAGCGAAGGATCCTCTCCACCAAATGCCAATGGATTGTCAACTAAGCCACCATTTAAATCAGTGTCAGATGGATCAGTGGATGAATTTGGTATTAGAGTATTAGATCCCAAACCAGTGTTCGGAGCCAATGTATAACTATTCAGTGATGAGGAGCAATTAATATCACCATGGACCAATGCATCAGACACATCCACCTCAGAACTGAACAGTTGGAATCCCGAGGTTGCCTGAGTTTCAGAATGCAATGGCCAGAGGGAGGAAATCCCAAAATCACCTTCACTGGGATTACCAAAAACTTCCAAGGATGGATTTCCACCAATATTGTGATCTTCTGCATATGGGTCGATAATTCCAGGTGGGGGCACTGAGTAAGCATCAACTGGATCGTCAGTTTGATTATTATTGCGACCAACTGTAGGAGATAATAATATATCATCATCTTCAGAATCACTAAGAACAATAACTTCTGCATTAGCCATTGGAGCAGAAGTGTTAGGAATAGTATATCCATAAGTTGAACCAGCATTAGTGTGACACAAAGAATCTGCCTCAATCCCATTGGTAGTAGAATATTCTACATGCCCACCGCCGCTCTGATTTACACTTTGATCATCGCCATCCAATCCACTTCCAGTGCCACTGCTGCTCATTTGAATAACCACAACTTCATTATTTCCTAAATCCGCATTCAACCTATCATCAGAAGAGGTGTTTGTGTCCTTGGGTTTGCTAACTTCCCAAACTCCATTACAATTTTTCCTAATGCCAAGTCTTATGCCGGCAGGACTGTCTGAAACCCCTTCCTTTTTGACATTCAAAGTTTCCACTCTCTTGCCTTCTCCACTAGTAGAAACAGAGACGGAACCGTCAGGAGAGTGCCATTCAGCAAGATTCCCTAACTCGCGGCATTCACTTTCATTCTTAGCCTTGACACGCCAATAACCATCAGGCTTCACCTCCACCTCGGTAAACTCCTCCCCACAATTTTTCATCTGTGCCAGAAAACCAGTTTCAATAAGTACTGGTTCAAAAGACTTAAATGTGAGTGTGTGTGTGTGTGCGCGCGCGCGCGCGTGTGCGTCAAAGAGGAAAACATTACCATAGAAGTGATGCGGTTGAAATAAGGATCAATAATGATATTCTCCAGAGCGTAGTTTTTGAGACATATGGGGCATTGCCACTGCAGAAACGATTAATGCTTCATTTAACACTTATTTTAAAATTGAGAAACGAATAAGATAAATCACGCACAGTTTCTGAGGATTTTACCTTTCTTGAACGTTGATTCATTTCCACAAACACTTCAAGATCAAAACAACCTATGTGAACACAAGGTTTGAATCTTCCTGCAATCTTTATTCTTGAACCACTCATCTACAGATTTCACAAAAGCATAAATTTTGTAAAACTTCGAGGACTGGTTTGTAAAATTTCCTGAATTACTAAGATAATCTAATACATCAAAGCCTTACTGGACAACGAAGGTTGATACTAATAGTATCTGAAACCACTTCCAGATCACTGTCACTATCAGCTTCACCCGCAGAATTTCCACCCCCAACACGACAACAAACACGTGCAAGAGCATCATCAAACCGCTCACCATGGAACTCCTTTGGAATCATGTTCAGGATCTACATACCAAAGACTAAATTATTTAATTTAATGGAAAATATGGAAGAAATTATGGATCAATCAAAACATAGATGCTTTAAAAAATCAAGTACCAGCAAAACATATTTCAACAGTATAGACCAAAAGAACACATCTTTATTGAATTAAATCTCTGTATTACTCAAGGATTACATTGTTTGTCTTTAGGTGTGAAGGATTCTTAATTTCCTCCTCGCTACTTATGTTTTCACTCTAGTGTTTCTACCCATTTGAGAGGATACCTTGGTTTCTCTCTTATGTTTCTACCCCTTGTAAATTGCTTTATTTTGAAAACATGCACACATCCTTATTGAATTAAATTTGTATCTAACTCAAGGATTATATTGTTTGTCTTAGGCTTGGAGCATTCTTAGTTTTCCCTCGTTATTTATACTCTCATGTTCCTACTCATTTCAGAGGATATCTTGTTTTCTCTCGTGTTTCTACCCCTTGTATATTGTTTTATTTAGAATCCATGCACACACATCTCTCCAAAGTCAACTGCTTAGGTAAGTGGGTGCACTTTGCAAAAGTAACTCGGGAAAAACAAATTTGATCACTAACTAAGATATAAAAAGTATACGTAAATAATAATGTACAATATCATTTGCTATATTTAGGAATACCAAAATGTTATAAAAAAAAACTTCCGTATAACCAAAATGCAGATTGATGAAAACATTCCATAATGAAACCAATAGAATTGAGGTCAAAATGGTTAATAAATCCTCCCCTCCCCCAAAAAATAACCCTAGTAAGATATATCAAAGAAAAAAGTAACAACAATAGAGCACAAAGCCTGAAAAAAGACCAGACTGGACCAGACGAGATGATACAATTAATAGACAAAATCAAAAATCACAACAAATCCACAACTTAGCAACAAAGAGCATCAAAAATTCAAAATCGGGACCGATTCACATATCATAAGGTTTGAAATGACTAAAGATTGAAAGATGATGGAACTGAGCTCCCCTCATTAGTTGGAAATAGATTTGTAGAGCAAGGTCTCAGCTCATCAAAGTTGAGTTCATTCCCCTCGTTGGCTTGTTGGGTTCATCGCAAACTTGCAAAAATGGGGTTGTTCGGGTTTTTTGGTTCATGATTTCATTTATGTTGGGAGCTATGAGTCTAGACCAATGTTAAAACATGTATTCATCACATTGACATAGAAAAAGAGCCACACAAGCATTCCAAGTTTTATCAAATTTCTCACGAAACAGCCTCAGATATCAGAATCTTTGGACAGATATATACCATGCAGATTCTCAACATCAAACTTGACTATTCTGATAAGCCTGGATTAAAGAAACCAACAGACATTCATCTTAATAAAGTTTAAAGTTAAAGAAGACAGAAGTCTACCTGTTGCAAGCTGCGCTTTTTAATAATGCGGACCCCGAAACAGAAAATGCGAGTGTCACAGCTCGTCAAAGAAATCTTGTTAATTCCTTCTTTTATTTTTGACGTGATCTAACAAAAGAGAAATAAAATAAGAAATTGAATAAAACCAAAATAGACAAAACTTAACTTAATATAACACTCTAAAATAATTAGACTAAATAGCTCCCCAGCATAAATATCTAAGTTTAAAATACACGTTAAATAAGACAACTGCAGAAAATTTGGAATAGTTATAATACTTAATGACAATAAACTCACAATTGCGCCATCATCGCGACCATTAGCCCCAAGCATCTGAGAACCAGGTCTATTAATTGCACGAACATCACAGCCTATATGATCATAATCAAATAGAACAAACATTCAATACAACCACAAAATTCATGAATTCCAAAAAATAATTGATACTTCACATGAAAATTATGAGCTTTTAATTAGATAATAATAAAATATGCAAACAAAACAAAATCTACAACACGAAACAAAATCAATTAATGGAACTAAAATAACACCCCAGGAGAAGATTACTTGCAATAATAATAACATACCATTGACCACTAGGTTTGTATGTTGCGGCCATTGCATCCTGAATGGAACTTTGTCATTCAAAAGCATACACCAAGCCTGCATATGATGTCATTTAGCAAACATAACAAAATGCTTAAATAGATTAGTAGAAACTAGAAAATAACATGTTAATACTTACACTGAGAAATCAAACTAACCTGAATATCAAAATCCGATTTTAATACTAAGTCCTTGGTTGCTCTGGTAATTAGAAATGTTTTCTCAAGACTCTGCATGGGATTGGATCTGAACCATTCAAACAGAAATACGGTCAAGTCTTTCAAGTAGAAAGCCACTACAGAAACTAGGTTTTGTCTCATTATTCTTTCATGCACACTTCTTAAGAAAATGACAAGTTATGCAGATGGATTGTCTTAAGTGAAAAATAATTTAAGAAAGAATTACTCCAAAGACGCCACTTATAATGAATCAGAGGGAGTATATGTTTGACAGCCAGACAATTTTAGTTGACACTATAAATATGAAATAACATACATTACAATCCATTTAAATGGCACAAAACCTAAATGTAAAATGTATATAGAAAGTAACCAAAAGATATACACAGCAGTTAAAGCACGCACGTGTATTAACAATAACATTCACTGTTGGAATTAGATCCCTCCTTCACCCAACCCTCACTTCAACCCACTGCTCTAAATGAAATGGATAGTAGTCAGACCAAAATGAAGAACAGAACATGTATACCAACTTAGGCAACAAAATATCTCCTAGAGGCATATAAGATACTAAGAATATCTAAGTCTCTACTGATTAAGTTTAAGCTTAGGAAACAAAATACCTTCTAATGGCATAGAAGATATTACAAAAACAACACATCTTGCTCAAAGACATATGAACACAATTACACAACTATGTCCAGCTACAACAAAATAACACAAGGTACTCACCCATCAGTTGGAATACGGGTTGTAGTCAACTTCACTGGAAGTAAAGGGTGTGTCATTGAAACCGAAAACCTGTAACAAAGAGAAGGACATGTGGAGTAAAGAAAATGAAAAAATAATAAAAGGATAGGAAACTTCTTCCAATTACACGAGAACATAACGAAATAAGAAAACTAAAGAGCCATCTAATGCAACAAAATAGTTAGCATACTCAGGAACCACATTTACTAATTTGAACCTCTAGACCTAGTCATAACTCAGACTAAGGTGTTTGGGTGAATATTTGTTAAATGTAATTTTGGATCAACATGAATTTGAAAATTTTGGTTTGAAGTGAAGTTATCTATATTTTGATATTTTTACTCTAAAGGCAAGTTTGATGTAAAATTTGGTGTGAAGGTTTTAACCTAACGCAGAAGATATTTTTCATCACTTCTGGTCAAACCAAAATTTGGAGGCAAAATCAATTTTATCTAACAAAAACCAAGCATTTTCATTTTTACTAAAATGAAGTTTGATAATAGGCCAAATCATTTTTATACTCTTTATTCATGAAACCAGAGATATACTAAGATATAACTCCTATCATAGATGAATAAATATGCATATATTGACCATCTTTACAACTATCAATATCATTATGATATATTTAGAAGAATTGATAGTTTTTTTTATTTTTTCAGAAAAAAACACTTTTCAATTAAAAGATGTTTGAAAATAATAATTATATAATTAATGTTTGAAAAAGAAAAGACAGTAAACAAAAGTGGGCCTTGCAAGTTGAAAAGAGTACAGTGGCATCATAAAAAAAAAAAAGCTTCATGATGGAATCAATTCTTTTTAAACTGAAAACAAAAATGGTTCCTTCTTAGGGTTCAATGGACCAATAGCAGATACAATAGCTCAGTAATAAAAAATCACAACCGAATTACTTCAACCAACACAAACCCTTGTCAAGATAGAAACACAAATAACTCTGGCAGTGAGCATAAAAATAATTCAACACAATACTATAATATGGAGAAAAAACTAGCA
Source organism: Vicia villosa (assembly GCF_029867415.1). Lineage (NCBI taxonomy): Eukaryota > Viridiplantae > Streptophyta > Magnoliopsida > Fabales > Fabaceae > Vicia > Vicia villosa. Next base: position 213,615,266 of record NC_081181.1, read on the forward strand.
AACAATTTATTCCCACTCCATATAAGCTGAAATAAAAAGGGAAGGGAACATGACATACGGGTCTGCTCGACTGAGACGGCATATTTCACAATAAAATGTATCCGGGATTGGTGGCATTCCTTTACTGGGAATATCCGGAATAACAACGCAGTTGAGATGCTGCGAGACAGGGCATTTTGTATCTTCACACTGTAAACAATGCCATAGTTAGCAAATATAAGCTGTTAGTAGAGTTCTTAATTAAAATCACATGACATCAAGGAAAACAATGGAAATGATCAATGAAATCATATGCAAATGTAAAGAAGCATATACTTTTATGTATCATGAGGATAGAAGAAATATATTGAATATTACACCTTGATCAGTAGATCTGTTTCCATTGAACTCCCACAGAGACAGCGAACCTTCATATCTGCTAGAAAGGAATCATCAAGTTCACCTTTAATTCTCACATTAGCTCTATCTGAAGCACCCTGCCCCTTTGATGCTACATCAGTGGCTCCAGATGCCTGCAGTTTTCTGGGGGAAAAGAAAACACAACATCATGAAAGAAAAACTTTGAAATGAGGGCATTATGGCATGTATACACCAGTACAGTCAACTTAAAGCAAACCTAAAAACAGAACACCATATCATGTGTTAACTATGAGTTTATCTATAAAACCTCAGCCATTACATTAATCTGAAGTATAACAAAACTAGATGAAGAAAATATCATCAACATGTTGTCTCTGACACTAACCTATATGTGTCATCCACTAACTTCACCACTTCTGCTTTTCCAAGAATATTCTTCTTCTTAGCACATGCTCTGAAAACTAAGAAAAAATAAACAAGTTGCTTAGTTTACAAGAGAAAGCGGAGGAACATAAGAAACATAACTTCACATATTAAAATCACAAAATTGAATTAGAAGCATAAAAGTTAAATATTCCAAATTTTTCACATTCGATAAACCATGTCACCGTAGAAGTTACCACTACTCCAGTACTCCTAAAGAACTGTTTGAATAGAAAGTTAAAATTAACAGGTTCAACCAGTCCAAGCCTCAAATAAGATTGGAAATGCAACTCAAACAGTATAAACATGTTTGACTCAGACAGTATAGAGCCAGCCAGCTTTCTCTTTTGAAGATATTCAAAGACAAATAAAACATTGTATAAAAACTTCAGTATAAAATATAAGCTTTCAGTTTTTCACACAAATCAAATAGACAAAAAGTTACAAAATATAAAATAGAATAAGTGAGTACTAAAGGTTGAGCCATCTATGTGTCTATGATAGGAGATAATATAATCATACCTTGTTCATCTGAGAGAATAGATAATATCCTATCAACAAGATCCTACATAAAATGGAGAATTGACATCATTACATTGCCCGAAAACTCCAGAGAATAGATAGCACAGCATGATGTGCAGTTAAGCAATTAAAGATAATAATGTATCGGCTATACTCCAGAGTTACAACAGTCGTGTGAATGTCCATTGCTCGGATTGACAATATCAATACTCTCTTAAGAGTTTGATTTTTAAACTTGTATTCTTGATTGCATGTAACCAAGTGGAAAAAGTGGTACAAATAAATAGTGTAAAAACTTAGCAAGTAATAAGTCAATAAACACCATTCAATCACACTTAAATTTAAAAACCACTCCTCAAGCTTCAAAGACAATATCTCAATATTGAAGATATATGATCAGTAATATTAATTATCTTACCTGCTTCTTTCCTTGCTTTGAAAGTCCTACCTCAGTAAGCACATCTTTGAGATCTTTTACACGAAAATATACCAATTTCTCCTGCATGAAAAGTTACTAGGTCAGTAAAGTAGGAAAGCATACCCTCGTATCATTAAACCCCAAAAATAAAAAATAAAAACAGCACTAAATACCTGGTTAACAAAGTATTACAATAAGTAAACCAAACAAAATAAAAACTGAAAGACCAACCAATGAACTAGATACGAAACTAGACTTAAAAGCATATAATGTCTGTTAAGAGTTGTGGTTGGGCCTAACTCAACCATACAAAACTGGCTTGTCGGGTGAGGATTGCCCTTATTTATAAACGCATGTCCAGGCCATTTATTGTCCGATGTGGCATTCGTAACACACCCCTTCACGCCCATGACTGGGCATCTGGAGCATGGAAATATATGGTGGATGGCCCAATAGCAGAAATCTGATAGCAGGTGGCCTAAGGGATCTTAAACCTGGCTCTAATACCATGTTAATAATTGTGGTTGGGACTAACTCAATCCTACAAAACCAACTTGTAGGGTACCCCCACTTGTAAGCACATGTTCAGGCTATATATTATCCGAAGTGGGACTCTTAACATTGTAATTTACCAGGAAAATCAATAACTGCATTATACATTCGACACTTTAACAATGAGAACCCTAGCCCGCATAACTCATAAGAAATAGGTAAACGGAATCCATCAAGGTAGGCACCACAATTCAAACAAACAACCACACAAAAAAACCTTTTTGATTGTACATGGTCATCAAAAAGGCTACTTTAACATACATTTTAAATTGCACTCATCTTACAGAAAAATTGAACATCAAACGTTGCAACTAGAAATCTAGTCAACACAATTCATAAGAGGTAAACAGAATCCATCAAGCTAGACACCCAATTCAAAACAAACCAAAAAAAAAAAAAACTTTTTTGATGGAACAATGCCATCAAAAAGGCTACTTCAACATACATTTCAGAGTGATCAACACTTCAGTCACAAAACATGAAAACAAAAAAGCAATCACAAACATTATTGATCCTAAATTGCAATCCCCAAACAGAAAAACTGAATAGCATAGCATACCTGGCAAAGAGAAACTAAATCCATTTTGCCCAGAATCCTCAGCAACAACAAACAGCTCTAAGCATGCTGCCACAAGCAATAACTGATCAATTCAATCCAAATCAAATACACAAATCAAAAGTAAAAACACAAGCAATCAGTGAACATGGAAAAATAATCAGAAGCAGAATGAATAGCCGCAAATCATAGAAAAAACTCGAAATCATAACGCACCAGGAGAAGGAGAAAGGGTAGTGGCAATTAGGGTTTGGGTTTGGGATGGGATTAGAGCTTATGTAAGCCTGAGTTGGCACTTTACTCTGTTATGGTATGGTGGTGTGCTTTTCGTATTGACCCAAAAAAACAAAACCTTCTAGTTCAATGTTCGGATCTATCGGTGATTATCCAATCCGGTTTATTAACGGCAACACGTCCGGTTTAGATTTCAGGGCATTCATGTCTAAGTTCAATGGAACACACCAACCGTTTCCTTTTTTCTTTGTTTTTGTATAGTACTTTTCCTTTTTTTAAGGTTTATGATGTCGTAATTAGGATTTTTGACCTTGATAGAAGACACATGGGATTGTTTTTTATGGTAGAATCTTAGGATTTATGAGATTAATATTGTATGGTTGAATGGTTGAAACAAATTTGATTTTCTATGTCACGTCTGAAAGTTACTCTGACATAAATGTTATTTATTTTGCGTTTGAGTCTTCAATCGTAGTTGTGTAATATTTTCATCTTAATTTCATTGGAGCTCTAAAGGCGAGCTTCTGCATCAGGTGGTTTTGGTAAACACGTCCCATTAGCATGCATGCATACTTCTCGTTATAAGCTCATTGAGGATTATAATATAAACAGAGAATCGGTAGGTGCGTAATTACAGTCAACGGCTTGAAACAAATTTGGTTTTCAACACCACAATTGACAGTGACTCAAATTTAACATTTGTTTGATTTTGCGTTTGAATCTTCAATCGTGATCATGTAATATTTTCATCTTAGTTTCAACGGAGCTCCAGAATCAAGCTTCAACATTTAGGTGGTTTTGGTAAACGGGTTGCATAAACATATATATTTCTGGTAACAAGCTCATTGAAGATTACAGTATAAACATAGAATTAAATTGGATACTTAATAAGGAAGTATATAGGATTCTTCAAGTCGTAAGAAAATCTAGTTGTAAAGAATGGCTCAAAATGAATCTTAGCGTGTATAGAAGGGTACCATATGTCTCTATATCGCCAGTTTATGTCAGAACATCAGACATAATTATGGAGCTTCAATTTTACATCTATTGATAGAGATGGCAAATAATTTGTTATTTCTTTATATTTCATTATATTCCATGATATTTACTTTCTCTATGAGTTATAGACTACGTATTTTATCTCTTCTCTCATTTTTTATTCAAGTCTTTAGAAATTTGTCGGCATATAAATAACTTTAAAAAAATAATATGAGTTGAATTGAGTTTGAAAAATTATCTATAGAAAAATAAAATATATATTTATATATTTTCCTTCAAAAATAAATATTCACTCATAATTACAAAACACATAATAACATTATTACTCAATTATTTCTAATTTATGTGGTAAACTTTGTTATATTATGTGCTCATTTGAACTTAAAAAGGAAATGGAATAAATTTCTTCGATTATAATGTAGAAATGTGTTTTTTTTTTTTGAAATTGTTGTGCAGTTGATTCAGTTATTATATTGTGCAAAATTTTAACTTGATTGCAAAACACAAGAATTTGATGTCCCAATTATCATAGTCAATTTTTTTCAACGTCAATGTTAAGTCAAAATTGGAATTTCCTTTGATCAAAGTTGAGGTATTCTAATTGGAGCGTTAACCATTTAAACATCTCTAGTAGACGACGCAATATATGTGTCTTCCCTTTGCGGTCATGGCATGTGCATTTCACAACCTCTTAGTCTTGAATACAAGTTGATCAGAATTTTTACTTTATTCAATGTCAATGAAACACACCAATTGTTTCCTTTTTACTTTGTTTTTGCATTGTACTTTTCCTTTGTTTAGGGTTTATGATTACGTAATTAGGATTTTTGAATTTAATAGAAGATAATTGGTGTTTTCTTAGTATAATATTAGGATTTGTGAGATTAATGAGTTAGAGTTGAATGCTTGAAAAAATTTGATTTTCTACGCCACACATGAAAGAGACTCAACCATAACACGTGTTTGATTTTGCAATTCAGTTTTGTGGTCGTGTAATGTTTTCATCTTAATTTCATTGGAGCTCTAAAGGCAAGCTTCTATGTCATGTGACTTTGGTAAACACGTCACATCGGCATGCATACTTTTGGTTACGAGCACATTGAGGATTATACAATAAACTGAAGCCTCAAGATAAAAGTTTTTATATGATTGTTACATCTAGCAAAGAATCTTGAAGCCTCAAAGTAATGAAAGAGAGAAAGCGTAAAAGCTCCCCAGATTGTGTGTCTGTCTGAGTGGCCAGAGTTTTGTAAAAGTAAGGAACTCGCTCCAAAGTTCTAAGGCAACTCACGCAAATACTCAAAAGTATTTTTATAATTGTTTTATCTAAAAAAAATGTTTGCAAGACTGAGCCAAGTGATTAAGAAACCATACACTATCTTTTAAACGATTTTTTGAACTACCTAATTGACTGGGGACTTAAGCTAATCGATTGAAAAAACTTTTCTGAACCAGCCAATCGATTTGAGCATTAAGCCAATCGATTGGAAAAAGGATAAAGCTTTAAACAAACGATTAGGACAACATCTTAATGACTTATAACGACTTTAGATCCTTTCTTTCCTTTTAAACAATCATAATTGATTATTTTTAGGGCTTCTAATCGATTAGAGCAAGATGCAAGATGCCAATCGATTGGCTCATCAATTTCATACATTGATAATTTCCTTTTCTGGTTTTCCCTTCTAATATATAAAGGAGGGTCCCGTCGCCTTCATTTCATATAGTTTTTCAAAGCTTTACATTTTCTTTGGAATTAATCTTTCTCTATTTTCTTTCTTTCTCTCTCTAGAAATTTTTTTCACTTTAGTTGTCTTGGTTCCTTTGAGTGAAACATTACTTGTGAGGAAGAATTTGTAAATGGTCATGTTTGTTGTTTAATTCTAGAGAGTGCGGTACTCTTGGGAGATTGAGTTTGGTTCGTGAGATAAACTAGTCATAAATCTTTATTCTTTGTTTATTGAGATTTGCCGAAAAAAGTTTTGTTTAGTTATTGAGATAAGTCTAAAAATCTCTAAACGGTTTGTTAGCTTAGCATGAAGTAAAAGCTATCTTTAGTTGGGGATAAGCCTGTAAAACCTCAAAATCAAATTGCATTAAGGTTTATGGACATAACCTGTTAAAGCTCAAAATTTGTAGTCAAGATCTCAAGAAGATCTTTTGGTGACAGGAGTAGGCCACGTTCCACTGAACCCGGATAAATCTCTGGTGTAATTTCTCTAACCCTTATCCTTTTTAATTTTCACTATTTACTCACTATTTTTTTAATTTTCCACTGCTATATACTCTATCATTAATAACCATTGATTAAATGAATTACTTACATTCTCCAACTGAATTATGTTAGTTTCAACTCATTTTCTGTTATGAAGTTTTCTCTCAACATGAACCTTCATCTTTGTTAAGGACACACGATGACACCCTCTATCATATCTCTCACAATTGATATCTAATCATATCTAATCGAGTGACCATCTTCATGGTTTTAACCACTTTTACTATATAAAAATCAAATTGTTCCATGATAGATATTCAATTTATCCCTTCTCTCATACTACTTTTTGCTCGACAAGTAACTTAAGTGTTGAAGTATTAACCTTGCATGTCCATTGTCTTTCTGTTGTATCGAAAGCTCATTCTATCGTGCCAATATCTCATTTCATTACATCACTACTCATTTATGATTTCTGAACGAAATAGTTATCACAGTAAAAAATTCATAAAAACTACACAATCGATGTTAAAAAAGTAAAATAGTTTGCACTCGATGTCGGTCTTTTCGACCACACATCTCATCTCATTTACAAATAAACGTTTTTATAATTAAAAATAAATAAATATCAAAATAAAAAATGTAGCAAAGTCTAACTTATTAAAAGACCATTGTTAGAACCATAAAATTTTTATGAAAATTTCGAAGTTCAAAATTTTTGTTAGAATTTTGCTAGAAGATGCTTTGTGTAATCTGGTGCTTCTAATGATACTAGAATATTCCTAGTTTTATTAAAAATATGGAAAATTGAATTTGACTAGGTAATGGTAGAAAACTTGATTCTATTTTTTATAATTATATTTTTTTACAAATATATGATTAAGAAATAGTAAAAAGAAAACTAATAAAAAAAGAGAAAAATTAGATTTCATTTTTTAAAAACTTCTGTATTATCTTTTTTCTTATAAAAATATGATAAAAATATATTATTAAGTAAAACTAAAAGGATCCAATAAAAATGATTAACGGGGTTTTCATTTTGTTAAAGAAAATAATAATAAAAAAACAAAACGTGTGTTTTATTTTGTTAAAAAATTTTAAATAACTTTTTTTAAAATAAATATAATAAAAAAAATATGATAACCTTATACATAATTTTTTCTTGATATAAATATGAGCTTAAAGGTAGTGCACTGTCAGTTTAAATTTTTTTACACAGTCAGTGCATCACAACCCTTAAAAATAAATATTTTATATTTAATTTAAAAAAAAAAGTCAAACTTTTATAAAATTTAACACTTTAGATTTCACTGACAGTGTATTTTACACTGTCGGTGTATTTCTATTAAATCCTATAAATATAGTAAATTTGATAAAACTTCTTTTAATAAAAATATATTACATTGTTAGAAGGATAAGTTAGATTTTCTTATCAAGTTAATATAGAAGTTAATTTAGGAGAGAAGTTAAATTTTAATAAATAATAAAAAAAATATTAAAAATTAGTGGGTGTAAGGTTAGTTTTTATTAAATATAAAATAAAAGTAAAATTAAATGAAAATAAGCAATAATTACTCAAACAAAATTAAAAGTTTGCGAAGGAAAAATTAATTTTTTCTAAATAATTAAAAATAAAATAAAATAAATATAATAAATTAGTTTAAAAAAATAGTTTTTACTTAATAAATAAATAAAATATTAAAATTACTAAAATAACCTTAATTTTGAGGTCAATTTTTTTCGCCTTATTAATTTTTATATATAATTTTTTTTCTTCTAATAAGCCACTCTCAGAAACAAGGTACTGGTTTTTTTATTTTATCATAAGTCACTTTCAGAAACAAGAGGTAATGCTTGTTGTAAGAATATGAAAAAATATAAAAGTTTTATAAAATTATTTTACATAGATAAACTTAAAAAATTAAAAAAAATGAATAATAAATATTTAAAAGTATAGTAGAAATATTACATTAAAAATTATTGATATTATAAAAAATTTATAATGTAATATATTTTTCAAAAATTACATATAATAAAAAATGGAGGTAGCAATTAGTAAAAAAATGTTTTCTTTACAAGTTAGTGGAAAAAGTTTGGTTTTACTAAATAATTAAAAGAAAAAGAGTAAATGAATGTAATAATTAATAAAATAACCCAAATTTTAACACTAAAATAACTTTTATATATAAAATATGAAATTTTTAAAATAACATTTAACAAACAACAACAACAAAACACAAGGATATAATAATATATTAGGGTCTGTTTGATTCAAATGAGGGGGGAGGGGGAAGGGAGAGATTTTAATGGAGGGAAGGGGGAGGAGGGGAGGGAAGAGATTTTTTGTAATTATATATATGTTTAGTTCAAACGAGGGAAACGGAGTGGAGAGAAGATATTTCGTTTAAAAATATGTTTGATTCACGAAGGGAGGAAAGAGATTTTAATAATAATTTACAATTTTATTCTTGTAATTTTATATAAGTGATATGTATTCTAAGGTGAAAATTCCATAAATATTTTTTTGGAAATAATATTTGTATAATTGAGTGATTAAAAAGTCATAACTTATCGCATAATATTAAAATAATTGAGTACACTTGATTCGTATTATAACTCCCGACACAAAATAAACTATGTGTTGATAACAACTTTTGAATACATAAAATAAATTATAATAAAAAACAAAAAATTACAGTAATTATGATTTTTATTAAATAAAAAAATTGAAGGTGAAGAATAATTATAATAAGTTGATAGAAGCAATAGAGAAAAAATAACAAAAAGAAAAGCAAGAACATGAAAGAAAATAATATTTTAAAATAATAAAATAAAACTGAGGATATTTTAGTAAATATATTAATTTAATTAATATTAAAACTCAGATTCGCTCCCCTCCCATCCGAATTCCCCAAATTCGGGGGACGCAAAAAATGTCATTTTGAGGGATTTTGCTCCCCTCCCCTTCTAAAAATTGAACCAAACACATTTCATTATAAATATCTCCTCCTCTCCATTCCCCTCCCCTCCCATCGCTCTACCTCGAACCAAACATACCCTTAGAGAAAAGAAAGTGAAAAGAGTGAAAGTAGGGTTATATATAGTTACTCATGAGAAAGAGGAAGGATGAATGATTCCTGAAAAACACGGAGAAACACACCGATGATATGGGAAGAATATTCAGTAATTTTGGAGATTCGGTAACTTTGTAACTTTCTTTATATCTCTCTAAATCAATTTTATCTCTTAAAATATAATTTATTTTAATCATTCATTTTCCTTTTATTTTGGATAAAGTCACAAAGTCACATAAATAGTAAAGTTACTGAATCCAACCCCGTTATATGAGTGTTTGACATTGACAATATTATTTTTGGTTAATTTCTTTGAAACAACAATTTTTTCCTGTTGTTTTATGGTTACATTTCTCTTGTTCAGTCAATAAAGTATGAATCATTTCTCATAGACCCAGTTCAATGATATATATATATATATATATATATATATATATATATATATATATATATATATATATATATATATATATATATATATATATATATATATATATATATATATATATATATATATATATATATATATATATATATATATATATATATATATATATATAATGTTCCTTATTGTCTAAGAACCTCATCCTAGCGGTACTATTTTTCCTTCTGGACTTTCCCTATCGGATTATTTCTTTAGATTAGAAGTCATTCGGTTCAAACAGGATTTACGTCTTTTGATTATGAGATAAACATGAATTAATACTAGTAATAAAAGTAAACATACATTAATAAGTTAAACTAAGTGTGAAGAACTTATACCTCAAGAAAAACAAGCAATAGGAAGAAGGAATATTGATATAAAACAAAAACACATTTCACTCAAAAGAAAATAAACTTACATTATGGAACTCGAAAATAAAAATTCTAATTTCACGACAAAAAGGTATTTTTCAAATTATTTTGGATTTGATTATTCTTAACTTAATTCCACCAAGCAATTATCAGGACTCTTGTTTATCCAAAATTTTGATGAAAAAATAACATATTTACTTCAGGCATTCCCATACCCAGATCTAGTTAAAATTATTCTAAAGAAATTAAAATTTTCTTATTTTCAAGAAAAAATAACATTAGAGACATTACAAGACATAATAGAAAAAGATTTTGAAGAACATGAATTGAAATGTCTAGTCAGTAATTTAAATGAATTCACTTCCACTTCACTTCATTTAGACTTCTTTGAAGGACATTTTTATGGAGACCATTCACAGGTATATTACAGAATGAGAAACCATAGAAAAATTCAACCAAGAATAACTATAAATTTTAGGAGGTTTAATCCAACAAATTCGGACGGTTCTATAAATTTTGATGAAGATGGATATGAAACAGACTAAATTCCCTGCACATAACTCTGATCACAAGAATCTGACATTTGCATCACTTTACATACATGAATCTGACATTTACATCACTTTACATTTTACCTACATCACTCTTAAATGGTATCAGAGCTTGAGATACCAGCCATAAATGGAATCCAATATAAATTACCTCAAAACTTATTTAGATAAACAAGAAAAGAAATTATAAATTTTAGAACAATTATTAAGAGAAAATATAAATTATAATAAACAAATTTTATATATATTAAAGGAGCAGTTAAACAATAAAACTCCAATTAATGGGTCAGAAGAGTTAAAAGTATCTATAGATTCTTTAGCTGAAAAATTTTCACAAATAAGTATTGAAAGAAAAACAAGGAGTACTAGAACCAAAAACTTCTTAACTTACAACACAGAAGAAGTTAAAAAACATTTAAAATTATGAATTCTTTTATTGGCCGACCTAGAACAATAATGGATGAAGAGGCTAGCTCATCTAGGACTACCACTACCAATACTACTACTCGTCACTCATCATATGCAATCAAATCTAATATATGTTTTTCAACATGCTTAGTCTCAATTTCCGGAACTAAATTCCTTATTCATTATTCCTATTGCTCTCAAGAGGTATGAGCTCTTAAGCATTTAGTTTAACTTATTTATTTATGTTTATGCTTATTACTAGTAAATAGTCCTTGTTTATCTAAGAATCTCACCTTTTCATCCCTAACCTACTTCCACAGAGTTTCTTCCAGAGACAACCTCTGCGTCAATGTTCCTTATTGTCTAAGAACCTCATCTTAGCGGTACTATTTTTCCTTCTGGACTTTCCCTATCGAATTATTTCTTTAGACTAGAACACATTCGGTTCAAACATGATTTACGTCTTTTGATTATGAGATAAACATGAATTAATACTAGTAATATATATATAATATAAAATATATATATATATATATATATATATATTATATATTATATATATAAAATATATATATATTATATATTATATATAAAATATATATATATAATATATTATATATATATATTATATATATATAATATATTATATATATATATATATATATTATATATATATATATATATTATATATATATATATATATATATATATATATAAATATATTTTATTATATAATATAATATAAATATATTTAAATATATATATATATATATTATATTATATATATATATATTATATATATTATATATATATTTTATATATATTATATATATATATATAATATATATAATATATATAAAATATATATATAATATATATAATATATATATATATATATATATATATATATTATATTATATATATATTATATTTTATATATATATAAGGGGTACAAAATGCGTAGGTACAAAAGACATTTACTTACGGTTTTTTTCCTTTTTTTCCTGTTACTAAAATAATTCATTGGTATATGTAAGCCCAAAGAAAGTTAGTGCATATTTTAACACTAGAAGGGATGTCAATGTCATTTTAATAAATCTCAAGAGAGGTTAGTGCAATTTCCCCTATATATAATATTTTTGCTTTTAATTTTTTTTATTTTAGAAAGGAGACAAAACAGAATACATTGTGTATTATGCAAAATCATGCCTATATTTTGAAAATAACAACACGATAGAGTTAGTGGTGTGCAAAATCTACCTCTGCCAAGCTCTCTACCTCTTGGCTTGATACTTTATGATTTTTTTTTACCATTTTCATATGTGCTTATGAATAATATAGTTAAAATCTCACACATGTGTTTTTATCATCTTTTTATTATAAATTGGGGTTGTTTCATGTGATTAGTTGTGATTTAAGTCAATAAGTACCTATTTAAAACAAGTAAATTTTACACTTATCAAAATTTTCCAACTTATCTTTTTGTTTGTCCTTAAATAAAATCTATGTGATTTGGCAAATGATTCTCAACATCCATATGTTATATGAGGTTTGATGACTTATTTTGAATTTTGGAATGATTCCTTTATTTGCAATTTCAAATTCAATGTTATAATTAGTCATAAAGCATAACATGATGAGGAAATTTATGTTTAGTCAAAGTATAATTTCAAAATAAGTTAAGCTTAATAGTCAAATTTCAACTAGAATCATGATCTCACTCAGTGTCAATCAACAGGTTATTGTTTCCCTGAATTATTAGACATTGCATAAATATAAATCAATCTTGTGCTTCTTCTAAATATTACCATAAAGTATGCATTTAGGCATGGATCATTGTTGTATTTTAATCGGGTTGTAATGTGGTCAGACTACAAAAATCTTGATTTTTCTTGGATTCAAATGTGCCTAGCAAATAATAGAGCATAAATCGTTTTTAACATGTTTTCCATAAATACTCCTTCTTTCCACTTACATTTTTTCTTCTTGGTAATTTCTCTTTTCGTTATTTTTTTGTCAAAGTCCATTAGCTTTCTCTTGGTTTTGATCACCTTTTACTACTTGATTTCATTTTATATTTAAAATTCTCCTCTCTCTAACTTTGCATATTACATACCCTTTGGAGATATAATACTCTCTTATTTCTAAGACAATATATATGAACACTATTTTTCATTTTCATGGGCTAAGGATTGCAATTGTTTTCAAAACCAAAGAATTTTTCATTTTGGCTCAAAAAGGATTGTCAAAGGATCACATACTCACAAGGCATAGGCTTTATTTGGCCAAATAGTTAGTTTTCTACTCAATCAAGAAACAATGTCTTGATTATATCCATGATGACTTTATACATACCTAATAATAACAAGGATTGTGAAAGATTAACTATGTTAATTGCATACCTAAACTCAATATATCTACATAAAATATGAGGATTCACACATCTCACTTAGTTAAACTTTGTATGGTTCTAATTTCATCAACATATTTTTACAAAACAATAGATGAAATTTTACTTTAAACAATAAATAGAAAATTCCTTTAGAAGGCATAAGTATTGTGAATCTCACCTATCAATATTGATAACTTTAACCCTCACTTCTTCGCCTTGAACAAAACCAACTCTTGCTTAAAAAATATCCCTTATGTTGACATATTTTTTACATTTAAATGAGGTATATATTCCTTTTCAGATAAGACCAATTTCCGCTTCTTCTCGTCTACTGCAGTTACCTAAAGGCAAAAGAAACTCTCATCATTATTTATATATTTAAAACAATCCTTTGTTTAAATATAACAAGCATGTTGAACATATACCAACTAAATTCTGCAAAAACAAAAGATTATGATGGCAAATTGATGCTTGAAACACTAAATACTTTTAAATATATAATAGGGTTAAATATACGATATCCCCTTCCATTATAGCTAGTTTTGATTTTCCCCTATAAAAAATTGATTTCCCCCTGTATCATTTTTTTAATTTCCCCCTAAGCATACAATTTTAACACTGAATTTAGGGGGTGAATAAAAAAAATTACAGGGGAGTAATTTGTGCCCTTAAGGGGGCAAAAGACATAGAATTTTCACATTTCAAGGGGGTCCAATTCTTTTTATAGGGGGTAAACCGAATCTCTCCTATATTATTGGGGGATAAAGTGATATTAACCCTATAAAATAGAATACTTAGGAATATTCTACATTTCATAAATCAAACAGTGCTTGAAACAAATAGACAGTGCTTGAAACATATTTAATAATATGACTTTTGTACTAATCACATTGATAAATCTTATTTTTTATTATAAATATTTAATTTATTTAGTCTCCATGACATACAAATTAGTGTTTTTACTCCGTAATATTTTATCATTAAAATTAAAAATACACATTATATATTTTTGAAGAACTAAAAATAAAGAATTATTTTAGTATCAAGTTACCAACAATGGAAATACACTTTACATAAAATTAAGAAGAAAATAATATGCAACAATCAACGTCATGCAATAATTAACTAAACAAGTATGGTTTATCAACTCATTAAACAAAATCATCACAATACAAAACATACCAACACGACAAGAAACTAAGGTAATTGCAGAGGAATAACTGAACACTCACAAATGTAAATGAGACCAACAAAACCAACTAGCAATGATTACACCATCTTCTATGTTTTCTCTTTCTTCGGCTTTAAGTGTTTCACCAAAATCAAAAATGAAAGTCAAATTGGCCAAAGGACGAGTCTTCGAGGGTTTACGTGAGACGTTGTGGATGCTGAATCACCTAGAATTTGAGGTGCGAAGATGGTGAGAATCTGAAGGTTGGTCTTTGATGCCTTTTAATCTGAGCTTGGTCTACATTGGCGCTTTTGAGTCAGGAGTAGAAGGGCGTTGAAGAAGACTATTGTCGAATTCATCAATGTGATTATTGGCAGTAAACAGCATTTTAACAGTAAAAAATAAAATAAGCTAGCAATGCAAAAGACTGGTATCTTTAATGTATACATATAATTGTTGGACTTGAGACTTCACACGCAATAGGAAAGTGAACTGTGTGATTTGGAAAAACACGAATTTGAAATTTTTGGCAAATATAATTAGTTCAAAAACATTTTTCCGCAGAAAGTAATGAAGGTGTGAAAAACACTAGAAATGGGGGGGGGGGGGGTTTGAATAGGGTTTTTAACAACAAAATGTTTTATAAAAAACAACTCCCCTTAAGAACCACAAACTCTTCACTTTTGATAATAAATATAAAGTGCAGGAACAAAGGCGCACAATTAATGTCAGACAAAAATAAGGTATGACTTCTCAGATTTCAAAGATGAGAAGTGGTTAATGAATAGTGCATGGCACTAAGAAGGAGTAGGTAGTACATGAGAAATCTTTTTGGAAACGGCAGAAGATATGAGAAGTAATAAATGATCGTCATAATTTGATTTTAATCAATTCCAAGAAAATACAACACACTGCTCAAGTTACTCTTGGTAGAATTAATGATTAGCATAACCAAGGTTACACACATTAATCAAGTCCGAGTGACACATTTTAATATTCTCAGAATCGGGAAGATCAGACGATTTCCATATAATCAGAGATGTTTCTGACCGAAACATCTTCTGATGACTGAGGTATTGAATAACAATGAAATAATTTTTGTTTGAGTTAGAATCTCATTTTGTCAGACTGTGACTAAACACTAAAACATGTCAGATTCTAGTGAAATCTTACTCTGGACAAAAATCCATTTTCATATTCTTCATAATAAACAAAAATCTATCTTCAGATAAGGGTTTTGTGAAGATATCAGCCCATTGGTGGTTTGTATCTATGAATTTCAAAGAAAGAATCCCTTTCTGAACATAGTCTCTGATAAAATGATATTTTATCTCTATGTGGTTTGCCTTAGAATGCATAATAGGATTTTTACTCAAACAAATAGCATTAGTATTATCACAAAAGATGGGGGGATGTTACTCTCATAAATTTGATAATCCTTCAACTGACTTTTCATCCCTAACATTCAAGTGCTGCATAGGAAGCTGAGATATATTATGCTTCTACTGTTGAAAGAGCAATTGTTGATTGCCTATTGCTTGACCATGAGATTAGATTGTTTCCCTAAAATTAACAGTTTTCAGAAGTGCTTTTCCTTTCCAATCTGTATCCAGCGTAATCTTATCACTTACCTCTTCTTTCTCTAGAATGCAGGTTGGATGCATTGGAGTCTTTGCTATCTTGCAATCAAGCATATTGAACTTTTTCAGAAGTTATTTAGTGTACTTGCTCTAATGAATGCAAGTAGCTTTTGGTCTTTGGTCAATTTGAATTCCCAGAAAGAATTTCAATTCTCCCATCATACTTATTTCAAACTCAACCTACATCATCTTAGAAAATCCCTCGCAAATGGAGGGATTAGCAGAACCGAAAATAATATCATCAACATAAATTTGAACTATAAGAATATCATTGTTGAAGGTTTTACAGAAGAGTGTAGTGTCAACCATTCCTCTGGTGAATTTCTTTTCTAAAAGAAAACTACTCAATCTGTCATACCAAGCTCTGGGAGCTTGTTTCAGACCATAGAGTAATTTCTTAAGTTTATAAACAACATTTGATTTTTTAGATCTTTCAAATTCTGGAGGTTGTTTGACATATACTTCTTCAGATATATAACCATTCAAAAATGCACTCTTACAACCTCAGTGAATCACAACCGTTAATTTGTTGGAGTTTGACTTTTATTTTAATTTTTTTAAATAATATAAGAATTTAATTGAAATGCATTGACAGTGTAAAGAAGTTTTATACTGTCAGTTAATCATAACCGTTGATAAGTTAATAATGTTTGACTTTTATTTTAATTTATTTAAAAGTAATACAATTAAATGATCATGATGCAGTGATGCTGTAAAGCTTTTTACACTGACAGTGCATAACAATTAAACTCATAATATAATTGTGTAATTGTGATGCATTGATAGTGTAAAAAGTTTTCCACTGACAGTGCATAGCAATTAAACTCTTAAAAATTTATCGAGACTCTCCCTTTTCTATCAAATTAAAATATTAAAAGAATAAAATATAACAAAAATATAAAATAGTTGATCTATTTTAATTACAAATTAGTAAAAGAATAATACAACTCATAATAAATTGGATTAGAAGACTATTCTCAAAGTATATAATTATGTGCACCATTATTGCTTGAAGAAGAAACTCCGTGGATACTTCTGTGCACCATTAATTGGTAATTACCGAGGAAAAATGCATACAAAGATGAAGAAAAAGAGAGGATCGATAGTCAAAGAATACTCTTCCATGCGTATTTGAAAAATGTGACCAATAATGTTTTTCTCCAACAACGGCCATCTCTACGGCTATACTCATTGTTACTAAAAAAAACATAATATAAGAAAAATTAAATTTGTCCATCTATAACTTTTTTAACAAATTACCTTTTGTTTGAGATAATTGTGCCTCCATGAACTTTCTTTTTAGGGTCTGTTGGGTAAATATAGAGGTTGACTGATAAGCTAGCTGATAGCTTATAACACTAGTGCAAAAACAACAATATAATTTTAAAATTTACACTCAATATACTAAAAACGGGTGTAAATATGTAACACGATGGCAATTTTGTAAATAAAATGTCATTTTAAGTATTATCATATATACACCCTATTTTTTAAAAACGGGTTTAAATTAAAAATATTATTATAATCAAATCTCAATTACTCCCGTTAAAATAAAAACGGGTGTAAATTTATATAGACTAAAAAAAATATTTAATTTTATAACTTAAAATATTTAATCTAAATATTAACATATTAGCAAATAAATTAAATATTATTAACAAATTAATAGGTGAATATTAATGGTCTAAAATTATTAGGTGAATAAAATAATCTAATTTAATTATGTTAATAACTATTTTTTTTAAACACACTAATTAATAGGTGAATATTAATAATGAAAGAAATTAATATCCTATTAACTAGAAAGTAATAACACACCATTCATTTTAACTGAAGAAAAATAGACTAAAAATAGTTTAAACATATTTACAAAACTGAGATTCACGCACGAAACCCAAATTCACCGAAACCTAAATTCACGAAACTCTGATTCATCTCCTAAACCCAGATTCACAAAACTCAGATTCGCCCATTTCACTGAAACTCTTCTACCATTTCCTCTCGTCACTCTCTTTTCCTAACAAACCCTAACACACAACCGCTATCTTTGTGCTCTCTCATTTTCGCTACCTTCACCGTCCTTGCACTTAGGGTAAGATTTCGTTTTCCTTCGTTTCAATATCCTTGTCTTCGTTTTCCTTCGTTTCAATAACCTCGTGTTAGGCTGTGATACGGTGATGGCTCAACTCTGTTACAGTGGCCCAAGTTTGCGAAGAAGAGTGAGATCATGGCTGTGAGTAGCGCTGCCGGAAGTTTGAAGCAAGAGAGAATAAGGGCCAACGACTTGTGACGCAATGATGCATGGAATGGAGAGTGTTGTGGTGAACAAAATGAAGACGGTGTGAATATGTTCATGTTCAGGTGCAACTATGAAGGATGCATAATCATGAGGTGAGTTGTTTATTCTCTTAGCCTTTGTTACACCATATGGTAATGTTTTAATTCAAAGTGAACATTGATTTACAAATGTTGTTGGGAATATTGGTTTGTAATTACAAAATTTGATTGTTTGTGCAGCATATTCGAAAGCTTCTTCGTAGGTTGAAAGCCGAAACCCATCAAATATGTCAAGCTCCTGGGTATTTCCTAGAGCTCTTTTCTATTAATGGTTTCTACTACAATGGTTAATTGTTAATGGTATTAGGTTGTTCCGAACTAAAAACATGTCCGCACTCAAGGGTGCTGACTTTTCCATTAAAGTGTTCGATAAACATGCTTGAAGGTGACACTGGGTAAGCTCATATTTGATATCAACTTTTCATCTAGTACGCAACATTTCGGGTTTGTCATGTTGCTAGTATGGCAAATGTGTTTTTGTGTATAGTGCAATTTGAAGATCAAAACTAAGTAAACAAACTAAAGCTAACTTGATCTATTATTTACAACACATCTTATATTGAACGAATTCAACAATGCTAATGATTTGAACATTTGTTGGGATGTCTCTATAGTTTGTTTCTAATATTTCTTCGCCTAAATATGCATGTACCATGTGTGTGTTGGTATCTAAAAATCGGCTATGGCTTGATTTTGCAGATGCTCAATATGGCCGTCAAGTCTGTTTCTGTCCGAGCTAATACTTTCTCATCCAGAGTTATTTTCTAATAAATTATGCTTTGAGGTAAGGTAGGTTTTTAATAGTTTGTTAAATCTTATAGCTATTTTTAACATTAACTAAATCATGAATAGTCCTTGAAACAGATTGGCTCAGGAGTTGGCTACGAACAAATGAAGACACAAGCACGGTGAGTCTTTACTTGCTTAGACTGTGTTTCTAATTTTGTTTTTATTTACTGTTAGTTCTAGTGAATCTTCTGGATTGGATCTGCATCATTTGGCGACTCTTTTAAATAAATGCATTTGTACTTGTATAGAAAGAGCCATAGATGAAAAGATAATCTGAGTTGTACTTCTCAATGTTCCGTTATCTCAGGTAAAATGCTTGTATCTACAAGATATCATGCCGAATGTTGTGTGAGTGATAGTTGAAACTTTAAATTATTCCATTACCCCTAGACATAGCATTATCTCTTTATACTGTTCTTAAAAATGTATGCAGATGACATTATTTTCATATTTTTATTAGTTATACTAACTTGTCACAAACTTATGTTGTTGTAGGTTAGCAGTGAAGATGCAGTTAACATGGCTAGGACATTGGCCGTAAAAGAAGGACTCAGGGTAATCTTGAAATGCCAATTTCCTACACTTAAAACAAAAAATGCCGGAGAAAAATCCAATCTTTATACATTGAATACATGATTCTTAAATAAATTGCAACAAACTGTTTGCGAATTGCAATTGGAAGTTTGATAGTTTAACTTTTTTTCTAGGTTGGCATATCGTCCGGAGCTAACACGGTTGCAGCACTTAGATTGGCTAGTCTTCCCGAGAACAAAGGAAAACTTATTGTGGTAAGAACAAAATCATATTAATTCTAATGAATCAATTCTCAAGTTTGAGTTTCAGTCTCTTCCTGGATCATTCACTTGCATGCAGAAGCTTCAATGTCAAATGAAAAAGTAATTAAAATTTCTATAAAGTCAGAACTTATAAAAAGGTACATTTATAATTTATTTCATTTGAAAAACGGTTTCTACTGTAACCAAAGTTTAATGTTATTATTATTATCATTATTAAATTATTTCTTCACCGACTCTTCAGGTATTTTATGGCATGTAGCAAGGGTGTTAAATATTCTGCAACAACAAGGCATCAGTGGTTAAGAAAAAGAAGTTCACTTTTGCCACAACTAGTTTTAACTTTTAAGTACTTTGAGCATATTATTTCCGAAAATATGGTAGGAATGGATCCCGCCAAGACTTTGAATGTATTACAGTTTCCAGCTCCTAAGAATGTTAAAGGGTTACGGGAAGATGGCTAGGCTTTGGATTCATTTTTTCAGTTTTAATTTAACTACAACCACGTTTTTCTTATGCAGTCATCTTGAGAACAACCACTTGGCAGGTATGCTGCCAGCCTCTTTATTATTATTATTAGTATTAGTCTTACCCTTTCATAGTACTACAACATTGTTGTGTTGATGTTGTTGTTTGTTGTATGTTGTGTGTTGTGTGAGTGAGAATATTATCTTTGACCATAATTTTTTTGTTGATTTCAGATAAAAAGAAACTTAGGGAAATGTTGTTGATTTGAGATAAAAACCTAGGGAAACTCATCCATTAGAGACATCATACTAGGATGATGAGATATATAATGTGTCTGTCCACCTTCTCCACACCCACACCCTACAAAAACAAGTTTGAGATTGATCTAGTAGAAAATCCTTATACAATAACTTAGAAGAGTTAATCAAGTTCACTCATAATTTAGTTTAAAATCCTTAATTTCACTATTTATTTATTTTTTAAATTTGTGAATTTGTGATGAATTTGTAGATCTGAGAAAGTAACTGCCATTGGAGCTTGAGATCTCCACTCTCCGCCACCGATTCATCTCAAGCTCCAATGGCAGTTACTTTCTCATATCTACACACAGAAGAGGGTCTCAAATCCCTCAACGATTTTCTCTCCGGAAAAACCTATATCTCCGGGTAATTCTCAAACCCTTTCAATTTCGAATTGTTTCTGAGAATTTGATTATTCAATTTTGTATGTTTATTTTTTGATTCAGGGATCAATTGACAAAGGATGATATCAAGGTTTATGGAGCTGTTTCTGAGAAGCCAAGTGGGTCTTTTTCCAATGCTGCTACTTGGTATGATGCTGTTTCTTCAAGCCTTGCTGCTAGGTATGGATTTTTCAATTTTTGTTAATCAATTGTTGGTTTTGGAGATGGAATATGAGTTTGATTTTGAATTGTTTGATTATTGTTAGCTGATAATGTTTGTTTTTTTAATCTCGATTTTGTGTGAATAGTTTCCCTGGAAAAGCTCAAGGTGTGAAGTTTGCAGCAAGTGGTGCTGCTCCAGCTGCTGAAGCACCTGCCAAAGCAGTATGTATCTATCTGAACTTTGGTTTTTGTGTGATGCTTTGTGTTTATTGATTCTGTTATGAGTTTTAGAGTTGCATGGTATTGTTATTTGATTTGTGTTTCTTTTATCGATTAGGAGAATGATGTAAAGAGTCCAAACATTATAGAATTGTAGAACATTGTAGAGCATAAGTGATCGTAAATTGCAATTCATTGTTGAATACATCTTAAGCAGTCAAGCCATAACCAAAAGTGAAAAACAATAATCATGATTGGTAACACAAAAATTTATATATGCGCATGATTTTCAGTATTTCTTTTGTCAGATTTAGATTTTATTTATTGGTCTAACGGTTGATTAGTGGTTGTGACAGCTCAAGAATGTGTCACATATGTTGTTTCTAGTGTGTGTATAAGTCGATGAATTGTCGGCGTGAGTCTCAGTGTCCAACATGTAGGCATCAATACTATCACTTCCCTACAGTCTGTCAATCACTTCATTTTTTGCTTCTTAAGATGTATCCTGTTGCTTACAATAGAAGGATCAATCAAACTCTTGGTATGTATCTTTCTCTAACTGTATGCATAAGCATATTTAGACTATGAAGCACATACACATATACCGACACCGGACATGACACCGACACTGACATGCTAACATCAGTAATAATTTGAAAAAATGAATAAACCTTCATATTTGTTGCAAAGCATTAGCGTGTTAAAATGCACATCTGAGCTATATACCATTGATACATGCTCTTTATTGTAATAACACTTTCTTGTAATAATTTTTTGTGTCTTGTTTTTTTGCATACAGAAAACAATTGCTTCTCCAAGGCGTGGTATTTTGGCCATGGATGAATTCAATGCTACATGTGGAAAGCGGTTGGATTCAATTGAACTAGAGAACACCGAAACTAACCGTCAAGCATGGCGTAAAATTATATATGAAGAAAGTGTTATGACTTAGTTAAAATATAATTTTTATGTGTATGATTTTATAATACTTGAAATATTATGACTGTACATGATTTTGTATATTTTTTTGGTTAATATGAAAAATATTTTGACTTAGTTAAAATATGATTTTTATGTGTATGATTTTTATAGTATTTGCAATATTATGACTGAAAATGAAATATAACTAAATGGTGTGTATGAAATAGGGTGTAAATAGATATAATTGTTCATTCATAAATGGCGTATTTACACCCGATTTTTATTAAAATAGGGTGTAATTAAGAACATATTTACACCCGATTTTTATTAAAATAGGGTGTAATTAAAATGTAATTACGCCAATTACACCCGATTTTTATTAAAATGGGTGTAATTAAAACGTAATTACGCCCAATTACACCCGATTTTTATTAAAACAGGGTGTAATTAAAACGTAATTACGCCAAATTACACCCGATTTTTATTAAAGTAGGGTGTAATTAAAAACGTAATTACGCCCAATTACACCCGATTTTTTTTAAAACAGGGTGTAATTAAAAATGTAATTACGCCCAATTACACCCGATTTTTATTAAAACAGGGTGTAATTAAAAATGTAATTACGCCCAATTACACCCGATATTTTTAAAATAAAACGGGTGTAAATTCGTTAGACATTTCTCACCCTGTGGATATACACCCGATTTTTATTAAAAATAATGGGTGTAAATTTAATAAAAAACGGGTGTAAATTAACATTTTTGTACTAGTGTAACTTATGATTGATGGCTGATGACTAGTGACTTATAGCTTATAGCGGATGGTTGAGACTGATAGCTTATAAGTTCATTGAAGTGTTTGGTAAAATTAGCGGTTCAATTAACTTATAAATGTAAAATGACATAAAAGATATTTAATATAAAATTATTTTATTTTAAATTAAAATAAATTATAAGGATTAAAAATAGATTTTAATTAAAATAATAAGGATAAAAAAGGAAGAAAAAGTAATAAGCTATAAGACATAAGCTAAAACGCTATTTGAAATAGCGTCCAGAAAATAAGCTATAAGATAGTAAAATAAGCTATAAGCTCGTGATGAAAAGACCGTTATCAAACGGGTTTAAATTATCATATGAGCTTATAAGACATAAGACATAAGCTTGAAAACATGTCTTACCAAACAGAGCCTTAGTCTTCTTCTATCTTCCTTTTTCCTCTTCATAATTCTTGTTTTGCATGTCTTCTGAATTCTCTGATTTATTTCGTTAAATATGTTTTTAGTCCCTATAAAATTATCCAAAATGACTTTTAATCCCTATAAAAAAATATTGATTTTTAATTCCTATAAAAATATTTTTGCACTCAATTTTAGTCCCTGTAGAGGGACCAAAAGTGAGTTCAAAAGTAATTTTATAGGGCAATATATATATTTTTTATAGAGACTAAAAGCAAAAATTGAGATATTTATAGGGATTAGGAGAAGATCACACATCAAATTTGCAATTAAAACCAGCCACTCTCACACAAGTTCTAGCATGTGATTTATGGTAAGGTTGTTTATAAATGGAATACATGTTTAGAAATTTGTACTCTTCATCATAACAAAAAGAACTTTGAACCAATTCTTTTCCAAAATAATGTTTTGAAAGTACTTTTTTTGTTCTACTGCTCTGATACAAAAGCTACTTGAGTATGCATTGTCCTAAGGGAGTAACATAATTTCCACATGGCTGGTAGATTACTATTAAATCATACTTATACTATTGATTCCAACTCTAATATCTTTCACGTAGCTAGACCATCTAAGGATGTATAACAATTCAACACATCAACATATCAAAAACAAGATAACTAATTAAACAATACTTTAATAAACACGTTCTGTTAAACTAGTAGTTCTGTAGAAATTGAGAGATGATATTTAGGATCCAAGGGGATCACACTAATGGTCAAAAAAATATTTAAGATAAATACCCCCTTGTGCTTGATTGTAGGAAACATAGGTAAACTGATTTTCTGCGGGAGAAGCCACCAAATCTTGCACACGGAACCAAGGTATTGCTGCTTTTACACTTCTTGTTCTACACCTTGAGCAAGTCGTATAATTTCTAAGAATAGAAGATCTCATATGGTTCAAATTTGTACAGGAGAATTCATTTACAAACTCGTTAACATTATTTCTAGAGAATTAACTCCAGGAGTTGTTTCCATTAATCCATTCCAAAAAAAAAAGAAGAGGTTTCTCAACTATCCCCTAGGCAACCGAATTTACTTCTAAAGTATCTGAATCATTATACTAACTACTAAGCAGTAAACATGTTTCACTCATCTCTAATATGTTTTCTTCATCCAGGAAAAAATATTTATAAGACAACCTAGATAAAGTGTAACCCCAAATCATATAAACCAAATTAAAAAAGAAATAAATGTTCAATATGAAGATGATAGTACTTGTAAAGAAGAAGATAGTACCTATAAAGCTTACTTTAACATGAATTGAAATCTTGGACTCCCAAAATATTGTTGAAGGTGGAAGATGGTTTTAGGGTTTCAATCAATTGTTGGAAACAAATAAATCTAATTCTAAGTTATGGATTCAATCAATTTACAGGGTTTAATAGATTTTTAGGATTTCTGAGTTATGAGTTTAATTGATTGAGGCCTTAGGGTTTCTAAGATTGTGAACAGAGGTGGGTATGATAGAGAGAACATACCGTCTTAGTTTGAAGGAGATAAGAATGAGGGAGAAGGGTTTTTGAGTTCAGGGAAAGAGAAAGATGAGGGAAGACGATAGTGAGGAAGAAGGTGAATTAGTAAAGGTGAGAGTAAATTCCATGAGAAAGACGCTGAGCTCGTGAGATTTGAGTCTTTTTATTTTTTAAGTGTTTTTTAAATAAAATCGTGAGTGTTTTGAGGTAAACGAGTTGGTTGAATTTTTTATATTCCATGTAAGAAGTAATCTATTTGCATTTTTTTAAATTTGGTAGAAATGTATTTATAGCGCTTTTTCAAAAAGTGCTAACAAAGAGGCGTCCTCGTAATAATGTTTCTCCAAAGAACGCTATTAAGTACGTAGCCCCTTTTTTTTTAAACAACCTAAAATATCATTTATATGAAAGCGCTATTATATGTGCAACTCTATAATAGCGCATTACTAAAAAGAGCTATCATAGGTGTAAGAATTTTAATAGCACTTTATTAAAAAGCACTATTAATTTTACGATATTAAATATCAAATTTGTAGTAGTGTATGCAAATGGAAAAAAAGTGCTTCTAGATGTACTACGAAAGCAGAGAGACATTTTTGAAAGCGTACACATGGTGGGTGAGAGAACCAAGGGATAGGGTAAGAGTTTTCCTTATTTAATTTATGAAATAATTTTTTTATAAATTTTATAAAAAAATAAATATTAAATCGATCAAAACCATCTACTTCTTCATCAAATCATCTGAACCGAAACCACTATAAATAAAAATTCAACTGTCTAAATTTTGGTTCCAATATTGATCCAAACCATTCTAGGAAGAATTTTTTCCTAGACAGCCACATCTGCCAAACACTATTCCCAAAATGCCACAAGCTGAAATTAATTTTCCAGACTGTCACACCTTTAAGGCATGTTGCCATTCAGAATGGAGAAAAGGTGGGCCCAAGCGTCACAAGATAGGGCCCACCATGTCTCCACCCTAATTGGCGACATGGTGTCTTGTGACGCTGGGGCCACCTTTTCTCTCTTATGAATGAGGACATGCCTTAAAGGTGTGGCAGGGAAATTAATTTCAACTTGTGGCATTTTGGGAATAGTGTTTGGCAGATGTGGCAGTCTGGGGAAAAATTATTCTAGGAAACCTATCTCAAGAAAAGATGATTTGAGTTAAATCTAAATTTTGGTTCCCATATAAATATTGATCCAAACCATTCTAGGAAACCTATCTCAAGAAAAGATGACATGAAGACGAAGGTGTGCAGCTTTTTGTTGACAATGATGTAGCAGCCACCAGTGACGTTAAATCTATGACCTCATCAAATTTGTTTCTTTCAAGTACTACTGCACCAATCAATTACTCCACACCACATGCAAACACAAACAATAGCATTCTATCATTAGTGCAAACATTCCAGACCACATATAAGAAAATGAAACGTAAGTCTGTACTACCAATTTAAGCTCGGTTTGGATTCACGAGAGTGTTCTTTTTGTCTCATTATCTCAATCAAAACCGGATTCTCATAGTTGCCACAATTTCGTATTCTACATAAAGTATCTGTATAATGCAATGTATCCGAATCTAACCAATACTCCTTCCGTCTTAAAATAAGTGTCTCATTTATATTATTTCTATGTCTTAAAATTAGGACCGGCCCTGAGCCTGGGCAAACAGGCCCACAGCCCAGGACCTCAAAAAAAGAGGGGCCTCAAGTAATTAAGTGTGGGCTTTATGAAATTCAATAAAAAATAAGATATATAATTTGTTTTGAACTTCTCCAACATCTTGATTTATGGCGCAATATATATATATATATATATATATATATATATATATATATATATATATATATATATAATTTTTTTAATTTAAAATTTTGGATGATAATAATTTTTTTAATTAAATATTCAATATTTTATTACATGATTAAATTATAAAAAATATTATAATATAATTATTATTGGTTTGATTTTAATTTATAAAAAAATATATTGTTAAATTTTATTTTATAATAATATTTTCAAAAAATATAATGTTATTTTTAATTAATTATTATGAATATATGGATAATAAATTAAATTAATAATTTTAAAAATATTTTTAAACAACTTGATTTAAATTAGTCTAACCTAACACTTATAAAGTTTTATAAATCTTTAATTAATTTAACTTTTTTTATATTATTGGCAATAAAATTTGACGGTTTACAAAGTATCACAAAACAACTAAAAAAATCAAAAGAAGAAAGCGGTAGACAAAGTTAATTCAAATTATTGATGGATTTTTTATAAAAAGTTAAATTATTAAATTTATTTTATAATAATATATTAAAAAATTAATAATATTAATATTATTCATAACTAAATCTTTTGATTAATCATTTATTTTAATTTAAGGGTCTATTTTTGTTATTTGCCCAGGGCTTCTAAAAGGTCAGGACTGACCCTGCTCAAAATAAATATCTTTTTAGAATACCAATGTAACATTTATTATTTTTTTCCATTACTATACCCCTATATATTAACTTTCACGTTTTTCAACAACTCCACTACCTATAATAAATAAAGGTACTTTAGTAAATGATATTAATTTTATCATTAAAATCAACCCGTCTAATCATTTTCTTAAAAACTGCGCAAAGTCCAAATAAGACACTTATTATGAGACAGAGGGAGTAACAGTTAGTTAACTGACTGTTACATAACTACATTTAACAAACCAATCTAACATCTAACAAACACTTAATAGATTTTAACTAAACCAGTTAACTCTTACAAAGAGAGTTTTGATCTCTTGCTATTAAGCTTATATCTCTAATGCAAGGTTTTAAAAAACGGCCGCGGTTGCGTTTCGGTCACGTTGCGACTTTCGCGATTTTGGTCGGTATAAGTGTTGTGTTGTAAATAAAGGTCGTCGCGGTGTGAATTTCGCACAACATTGCATACAATAGGATTCTTGTAAAAATAGTAGGATTCATGTACAAGTGGTGTTATTTATTTTTTCAATAAAACAAAATTTTAGTTCAAAATTTCAATCTTTAGATTCCTTAAAAGCCATTTTATTTGCAATAAAAATTTTCGTCAATAACGGTGTGTAAACGACTGTAACGGTGTTTTGCAGGCGTAACGGCGTTTTGTCGTGGCCGTAACGACGATTCGTCTGTGATTTTTTTTCTCAGTCTTAAAACGGTAAATAACGGTATTGAAAGACTCCATTACCGTTTTGTCGCGGCCGTATTCGCGGTCGCGGATCGTTTTTTAAAACCTTGCTCTAATGTTCTTTTACAAGAACAAGGAAGTGTACAACAAATAACCTTGAGTTTACTCTTCAAATCTCGAAAAGCCTATGTACCACATGGTTTTGTTAGTGTGTTAACATTTGCTTGTTTCCTTGGTAGAGGTAACGCTCTCTTTGTTGAGCTCATGGGTGCAATCTTGACTATGGAGCATGCCCGGTCAACGAATTGGTTGCACTTTTAGTTGGAAAAAGATTCCATGTTAGTGGTTAGGGCAATTTCTAAACCAACTTTGGTTTCTCAGGCGATAAGAAAAAGATGGAACAATTGCTTACTTGGATTCAAAACTAGTATTTTTTAGGTATTTCATATATTTCGGGAAGACAACAAATATGCAGATATGTTAGCTAACACAGATGTAACAATCAACAACTATATTTGGTGGAATGACATACACACCAATATAATTATGGATTTTAATAAGAACTTGCTAGGGCTTTCTAGCTTTAGGATTTTAAACTTTTGAGGTTTTGACCTAGTCCCTCTCACTTTTGCACCTATCTTTTCTTTTATACCAAGGGCTCAATGCCCATTTTTGCTTAGAAAAACCCAATTAAGCAAAAGTTGAAACATGTTGGGTGACAAGTTTCTTGAAAGCTACACTTTCTTGTACAATGTGAGTCTCAAGCTTGAAATATTTAATACACATGTAGAATAAGATTGTTGGATAACATAACATCACTTTAATTGTCACACTAATATAGGTGGATAAAATGGAATACCTAGCTCAATTAAGATAAATTCTAGCTACAATAGTTTAGCGGTAGTATGACCTAATGCTTGATATTCTGCTTCTGTACTTGACAAGGCTACCAGGGATTGGTTTTTTTCAGTGTCACTACCCAATTAAAATCACTATAAGCTCTTAAAGAGAGCTTGTGAGTTGTAGTGGATGGAGAGAGGATGAGACCATGAGAAAGTAATCCCCTTAAGCACCTTAAAATTCATTCTTAATGCTTCCTAGAGAGTATCAAGAGGTGATGAAGCCTATTTATTAGATAGCATTAGGGGTGGAAATAGGTCAGGCCGATAATAGGGGCTTACAGGTTAGCCTACATAGGCTCAGGCCAATCTACACATTTTTTTAAAATAGAAAAGGCCTAGACTTTTCTATAAGCCTATTTAGTTAAAAAGGTTAGGCCTCAGGTCCCCAAAAAAGCCTTTAAGCCTATCGGACCGACCTATTTAAATAAATATGAATAATTTTTTATTAAATGTGTCAGGGGTTCCTATAAATATGGCAACATTCAATTTTAGTCCTTACAAAATTTTCCTTCAAACAATGGTCATCGCAATATTTTCCGTCCATATAATTGGTCCCTCCCATTATATTCCACTAACGGAGGCTTATGTGGCACACCACGTGCCACGCCACGTCAGTTAAAGTCAATGCTAAAGAAAAAGTGACAGATTGCGGGGGTTCTTTTAAACCCCTTTTAAATAACTTAAAAAACAATAAATTTTCACAAGCAATTAATTAAACAGTTAGTAGGGAAATCTTCTTGGTTATTTTTAAAGAGCTCAATCAACATATTTAAGTCCAACATATTGTAGTAAATTGGGTTCTTAAAAAAAGTTTTCCCTTTTCTTGGCATGGCTAAAACCCCATAAAACATAAAAACAAGCCAAAAACTAACTATTTTCTTCAGTCTGAAACTAAAACGAATTATTCGACCCTCATACACTTTGAATTTTCTTTTGACTTCAACATGAAACTTGTATCTTATTCTTTTAGCTTTTCCAAACGATATCCCGTAACTCAAGTTATAACATACACAACAATAACGTGTTAAATTACTGTTTATTCAAAAAATAACTAACAAAATTAAAATAAAAGCAGAAATAAATCAAACTTAGGAAGCATGCTAAAAATAGTAAAAAAATAACATAAAAAATTATAAAATTGTTGTGGTACAATTATAAAAGAGTGTGTATCAAAATACACTGATCAAATAACTATAAAGTGATTTGGATGAATGAAGTTAAAAATGACCATTGAAGTTGGAGATCGTAGCTTAAAGAAGACGAATGGAAGGGTGGTTTGGTTCTTAACCGCTTCTCATACCATATTAAAAATAATCATCTATTAGTTTTTGCGTAACTGCTTTTCAACTTGCAACAAATTTATATAAGCCATTGCTAATTATTCATACAAAATTGAAAGATGAAGACTTAACGGTTAGTTAATTGACCGTTAACTAACTTCTAACTAGCTTTAACTAGCCAATCTAACATCTAACAAACACTTAACATATTAATTATAACTAAATCTATTAACTCTCATAAAGAGAGCTTTAAGGCCTGTTTGTTTCAAATTTTAAAAAATAAATTATTTCTTTGTATTTTTGAAAATAGATTTTCCAAAACCGTTTTTCAAAATATTATAAGTTTTTTTATATTCGTTTTTTCTAAAATGAAACACTAATTTTGACATTTTAGAACATAAACATAGATTAATGAAAACCAAAATTTTGTCAAAATCACAATTTTTTCAAAAAATTGTATTTCAAAAATGATTTTTATGAAAATCTATTTGAAATAACTTTAAAATTAAGTGATTTTTTAAAATTTTGATATCCAAAATTTTTACCCATAAATAGATGAAATACCTAAAATCACATTTTAATAATAATTTTTTTTTTCACAAAATTTTGTAACATTATAAAAATCATTTAAAAAAAAAAAGGCAAAACACACGGGCCCTTAAATGGTCTAAACTTATATCTCTAACATGCTTCAACAAAACTACAAAATGGGATGGGAACCAAAATTTTAGAAAAATTGAAATCCAGACCATAAAATTTATTTTTAAAATAGAGATCAAATTTTATTTTCGAGAAAATAGAGAGATTGAAGGTAAATTTAAGCCAAAAATTATTTCAACTCTTTTATTGCTGGCAGAATTTATACAAACGGGCTCCATGCACATATGTGGTTAAGATTTATACCACAAGTAGCATTCAGTAAAGAGAATCGTACTACACAACACAACAAATATGGACAAAACAAACAAATAAAAATCTATTGAACTGTGGTGGTCTATATATTATTGGTTGGCCTCTTTGTCTAGAATTCAAGAAACAGTGACAATCAAGATGGAAGAGTAATGGCATGTGTAAAAGGTTCGTTACGCAGGAGAGATGACGCCGTCAATTTGCTTCCTAAAGCATAGTTGACTGCGTCATATCTTCTCTGTAACAAACCTTAGATATGTAAAATAAAATACTTTATGATGTTGTAAGTTTTCATTGCAGTTTGAGTGATTATGCTTACAATTTTTTTTTGGAAAGTTTTAAGTTGAAAAGTCTTGATGTTTTCTGAGGAACTGCTATAAGATCCATTGCTCATGAAGCGAAGTGAGCATCTAGAATCACTCACAGCCACAACCCTCCAATTTATTTGGAAATAGGATGAAAGTGAGAAATTCAGAGTTGTACAAAAGGGAAAAATTAGGTTGAGATTTATTTTAATTAGTTGAACACATCTCAGTTTTTGTTCTCGATAATTGGTGCGTTTTTTAGTGTAATTTCTTGCAAGTTTCATGATATTTAAACAAGATCAATATCTTGGAAATTTATGAAGGTAAGTCTTGTCTTGTCTTATTCAATTTGTTATTCTTGAAGAGTTTTTATGCTTAAAAGTTTGTTAGTTATGTTTTGAATCTACCTACAAATTAAGTTCAATTATTGTATGTATAGGAGATAAGAGGCTTAATATAATTATTGTATGTTTTGAATCTACCTAAAAAACTTAAAATTCAAAATAGTGTTTACATTCTTTTAGATGTTTTTTTTTTCTTTAAAATATATCAATTTTCTTATGTTCAACTAATGTTTCACTTCTTAAAAATATATATGAACCTACTACTACTAAACAAGAAGTTTAACTTTTAATTATCAATTTCATCTTTTATATTTTTAAGTAGGCACAACTTCTTTGTAAAAACAATAAAATTAGATTATCAAAACACTAAAATCAAACTAGTGCAACACCACTACAGTTAAGTATTTAATATTATGACTAATATCAAAAACTAAAATCAAATTTCTCTAACACCAATAACAAAAAAAAAAGCACAAAAATTTAAGAAATATTAGGACTTGTATAATTATGTAATATGCAATCAAACTTAAAAATATCAATTGATAATAAACAAGAGAAAAAACTATTTTCAATCTAAACCCTTTTTCGATTTAAATATAAATATAGTTGAGTTTAGAATTTTTACTCAAATTTATTTAAGTAATTTCTAGTTAAAAAATATCTTAAAAATTATTTTGATATAATTAAAAGACTTCTTACATCACTTTATTATAGCTAAATTTATTATTATACCATTAAAAATAAAACAACTCAAACTAATGTTCATGTTCATAACATAATAAAAAAAAATTACTTAATTTTTTAAAAAACAATTGCAATATATTAAGAAATAGTTACTCCCGAGGGGTTGAGGGGTGGAGTGCCCTCCCGCCCCCATATTCCTCCGCCACCGCTCATAATTGGATTTCTTTTCATTGAATTAAGTGATTCTTATTGTAGAGTTTTTCAACAATTTTGATAATACACTAACTAACTACTCTTTCCATTTTTGTTTAATTATCATTTTTTTAAAAAGTTGGTTTTTTTTTTTAATTGTCACTTTCAAAGTTTAAAGTAGTAATTATTATTGTTTTGTCAAAATTATCCATAATATTTATTATGTAGAGAAAAAATTGAAATAATAATTAATTAAGGATATTATAAGTAAAATGCAAATTATTATTTAAAAAGTAACAATAATTATTATTTGATACATGTGAAAAGTAAATTATAAAGGAATGGAGGAATAATAACTAGCCACTTTTTAATTAAACAAACTAACTATTAACTATTCTCTTTGTTCTGCTTTTGTGTAAAATTTTGTTTCTTTTTAATGTCATTTTTAAAGTTTTAGGTAGTATGAGTTAGGGATGGCAAGCAGACCCGCATCTGCGGGGCTCACCCGCACCCGATATGACACCCGCTTATATATATATATATATATATATATATAGGAAAATTGTAAGAAAAATGTATTTTATGTATTTTGCTGTGGGTTCGGGTTTGGGTGAAAAAACCCGAACCCAATGAATGTGGGCGTGAGTGTTAATTTGCCACCCGAATAGCATTTGGGTGGGTTCGGGTTCGGGTGCCGATTTCGGATGCGGGTTTGGGTAGTGTGAAACCCGCACCCGATCCATTGCCATCCCTAGTATGAGTTATCGTTTTGTCAAAATTACTCATAATTATTTATTAAAGAGAGAAAAAATCAAATAAAATTTCATGGATTGAGGTATTTATAGAAAGCTTCTTGGATATGGATTTGAGAGTCCGAGGACGTTTTCCCTAACTCCATCCCTAGAGAATGTGGCAAAGATGGAACTTATTCTCCCTCGAATCGTGGGAGAGACGGTTTCCTCATTGACTTACCTTTCAAATCAATTATTATCTTAACATGTCATTAATATATGTTAAGCGAGTGGGATATGAAACCAATTCGAAAATCCAAGCCCGATTAGGAGGTCTAGATTAGGAGGTCTACCATCCAAATTTGGGCGGCTTCATGCTTTAGTTAAGGCGACATCAGGCTCAACTCTAGGTGTCCTCATGCCCCGGACGCTCGCCCAATGCTGACATAATTGGCTTGTGTAATAAAATGACGGACTTTCCTTTTAGAGGTCAATTAAATTATCCTAGTGAAAAAGCTAAATCAACGAAAAATCAAAATTCTTACGTTAAAGCTTAAATTAGGGGAAAAATTAAATTTTAGCTAAAATGTTAAATAAAATATTTAAATAATGGTAAAACTAGATTCTAACTAAAAATAAATAAATTAAACTTGGTAATAATTTTTTTAGTTAGAAAATAAACAAGTAAAATCTCCTAAATTGCTTGACAGAATTTTGAAATTTCGTGCCTCTGTCTTGATATTACCGTTATGTCCATTTGAACTATATGACATAAGTATGTAGTCTTGGCGCGCTACTATTAAATGTCTTTTGTAATTTTTTTGTTGTTTTTCTTTTGTTTTTTACATGCTAGTCCTTTAATTGTTTTATCATCGTAACTTTCACAATAAAATACTATAAAAGCTGGGATGATTATGAATTGATTTGGTTTTTTCTAACTAGTTTCAAAATCTTTATTAAAAACCTAAAAATAGAAAAAAAAAACTTAAATTTAAATGAATTAACGACTAAAAACATGATGTAACAGACTATGTGAACTATCGTGAATTTGTTCGTGATCTAAAGTTGTTGTTGTTATGTCATTGTTGATTATAAGAATCATTGTGATGTTTATGTCACATATGAATGAAATTTCACAGAAGTGAAATTTGAGGTTAAGGATGTGTAAATTTAAGCAAATATATTTAGTGATACAATAACTGTTTTTTTTTTTATCAATTCATCCTTTGTAACAATTTTAAAAGTGTGACATTTTGTGTAAGAAGAAGTTCTAAACTTCTTAATACACAAAACATACTTGCGTCAAAATCGATAGGAGACTCATTTGGTTATAATAAGAGGTCACAAGGAATTTGACTATGCATCGTAATTGCATTTCATCGTTCGGAACCATTAAAAATGTGTGACATTTTGTGTAAGAAGAAAACTTGAATACTTGCGTTAGATTCGACAAAAGACTCGTTTGGTTATGCATCACAGTTGTATTCATTCATGGGTCACGAATAATAAAAAAACAATAAGTGGTTACAAGGAATTTAGTTATGCATCATAATTGCATTCATCATATGTGAACGAATAGTGGGAAAAAAAATTATAAAATGTCACAAAAAATTTAAAATATAAAAGATTGGATTTTAAAATAAATAATAAAAAAAAATACACTAACACGTTTTCATTTAAAACAAATATATAAATATTATTTCAAACAATACTGTAATAATAGTTTTAGCCAACTAATTTAAGTAGTCATCTTTTAATTCTACTCTGCATAATAATTAAAAATAATTTATAATAATATATATTCTACCATTACATGGTCAAAGGTTAAATATAGAGTGTATAATATATAAATATATTACCGAACATGTTATTACTTACTCATTTCAATTAATTAACCAAATAATAACACTATTTCATCACAACAAAAAGATTTAACGTGTATAAAAATATGTTATAATTTGTACACAAACAAACTCTGTATTTTGTATTGTGGTGAGTTCTAGCATTTATTTAATTTTAAAATTTTTCATATATACTTTTTGTTAACCTGTCTCATTATTATTAAATGACTTTGAGTAGAATTGTGGGGTATGTTGGAAGGTCTTAAGATGGTTAAAAGACTTGGCTTTTTTGAAGGTGTTGGTGGAAGCGGATTCGAAGAAAACTGTTACTATTTGCATGAAATTCTGTCATGAGCATGTGGTTAGATGGTGGAGGTTAGACATGTTTTTAGAGAGGTGAATGGGTGTGCTCATCTTTTAGCCTTGCATGGAAAAACCTTGGAGGTGATTTTGAAATATTCCATGAGTTGTCTCATTGGCTTGCTGATAGTTATGAGAAAGATTTAAAGGATTTCTTGTACCCTAGGGTTGTTTGTGTTTAGTTTGTTTTTCTCTTGGGCTTAGGCCCTCCATGTAATAAAAAAAAATCGTAGTCCGTCGAGCAAGTCCATATAACCGCCTAAAAATAGAGGGTTAGGTTGGAATTTTGGGTCCCGTCCGCCAAAGCTCGCCTTATCTGCCATTTTTTTATTAATTATAGTAATTCTAACTCTTGATAGTTTTAATTTATACATTTATTTATGAAGACATGCAATATTTTTTAAATAAAATTTATTAAAAAGATAAAAATAAGCGAAAAATATAATTGAAAGGTAATTTTTTTTATCAATCTATAAAAGAAAATTAAAAAATAAACACCCAAGCCTGCCGCCCGCATATCCTAACATCTTTGTGGGGCAGGTTAGATTTTGATGTCTATTTCACTTAGCAGACTTGTCAACCTCACCTTATTTTTTGCGGCATAAAATAGGACTGGGTGGGTGATCCGTTTTGCGACCCCTAATTGCAACTAATTAAATAAAGACGAGAATTTTATGAAAAATATGTTCCATTAAGTTCTTTAATTTATATATGGAATGATAATTAGTAAAACGCTCTTTAAAAATATAGAAAATAGAATTTTAAAATAAAATCTTAGACCCAAATTAGTAAATTTGTTAATAAAATCTTAAACCCAAATTAAGGAAAAAACGTAAAAAAAAATCCCTTAAATTATATTTATCAAAATTTTAACTGTCACTTACTAATATACTCCTATATAAGACATGGTAACTTAAAAACTACTCATTTTAAAAAAGAAAAAACAGTATGCAACTTACATTTATAAATATTTATCTGAAAATACTTGTATAAATATTTATTCAAAATTAAATATTTTGAATTTGTTGCTTGACCTTACAATTGGATATCATATCTCTCATGGAATATTAAACCCCAATGAAGCATAGAGAACAAGCAGGCAGCGTTTTTCAAACTACACATTGTTAGTTAATACATCAACACTTACTTAATTAGTAGATGAAATTCACATGCGTGTCACATTTCAGAAAAGAGGTTCGCATGATTTAATAATAGTGAGCAAAATCTACGTTCAGCTCCTTAAATATGTTTCGTATAATTCTTAAGTTAAAATAAATTTCTTATGATATAACTAACTTTAAAAAAATATAAATGTGAGGATATCACGAGTAATTAAAAACACCATGAAAACACCGTTATTAAAAAAACTGAGGAAAATAATATTAGAATTTGTTTTTTTATTGAAATCTTCGTAAGTTTTATTTTTTTTTTTTATTTTTATTACTATTATTTTTTGAATGAAAAATAAAATATATTAATAAAGAGAAAAAATCATAAAATTTCAGAAAATTACAAAACACATTAGGTGTCTCAAAATAAGATAAAATAAATAAGATACCCAAAAAATGGTGAGCCTAAAAAATAAGGGGATAAATATGAGCAAAATCCAAACTACTACAAAATTAGGGGAGATAATTGAATCTATTAAGTCAAAATTCATTCAAAAAATTCATCTAATTTATCCCTCACATATAAAATAATTGGTTTAAATTCATTCATTTATATATATGGATTGATCCAATTTATCCAACATATTTTGATTATTCAATGAATTATTTTTATCTATGATTTGAATTTATTCAATTATTATTTTTTAAAAAAATAAAAAATATCTTTTTTTTAAAAAATCAAGTTTTTTTTCTTCGGAAATATGAAAAAATTGAATTTATTTGAAAATACGAAAAATTGAGTTTTTTCTGAAATATAAAAAATTGGTTTTCTCGAAAAAACAAAAAATTGTGTTTTTAGGAAATATGAAATTAACAATTTTTTCGGAAAAAGAAATTTAGTTTTTCGGAAATACTAAAAAATCGATTTGTTTTGGAAAATAACGAGTTTCTTTGAAATCCAAAAAATCGAGCTTTTTTGGAAATACTTAAAATCAACTTATTTTAAAAAATGAAAAATCGAGTTTTTTTTTCTTCAGAAATACGAAAAAAATTAAGTTTTTTTCGGAAATACAAAAAATCGAGTTTCTTCGAAAATACGAAAAAATATCATTTTTTTGGAAATATGAAAAATCGATTTTCCAAAAAATAAAAAATAAAGTTATTTTTCTTCTGAAATATGAAATGTCGATTTTATTTTTGACAACGTAAAAAAATATTTTATTCAAAATATTTTAGTTTAAAAATATTTGAATATATTCAAATTAATTTTTTGGATAGATGGATATTCATCAATTAAAATGATAATGGATAGATTGAATGAATTTTATCTTTAATATGGATTAAATTGGATATTTGTAAGAAAGTTTTAATGGATTGTTAATGGACTAATGAATTGTTTTGATACATCCATTAACAATCCAATCCATATACATCCAATCCATCTATTTTGCCATCCATATATAAAACTACCTCACTAATCTCAGGCTATAGCTCAAACCAACCAGATCCACCATGAACAGATCATATCCCAATAAAAAGATATATATATATATATATATATATATATATATATATATATATATATATATATATATATATATATATATATATATATATATGCCAACAAGCACACAATTAGTTAAATTTCTTGCAACACAGGGGTATAATCCTAGGAAATAGCATATAAAATACAAGTCCAAGATACATCCAACGACTCCTTGCACCTGATGCCTGAAGAATAGTGGGTGGTTACAAGAGCTCCAATATATAAATGGAAAACGCGCCATTCTCTATGTACATAGTTTCAAATTCAAACCTCATTCACTCACTCACATCACTCACAGATTGACTAT
The DNA here is from genome assembly GCF_029867415.1 of Vicia villosa. Lineage (NCBI taxonomy): Eukaryota > Viridiplantae > Streptophyta > Magnoliopsida > Fabales > Fabaceae > Vicia > Vicia villosa. The sequence goes on from NC_081181.1 coordinate 213,654,325, forward strand.
AGTGTTAGAGTGTTAACCTTGCAGGCCAGTCCTTCCTTTCCCGCATCAGATGTTTGATTCTCTCGTTGCATCTCGCAACCTCTATTTTCCGTTCAGTTATGGTTCATAACGGATCAGTGGCGCGGTCTGTGGGAGTCAACTTCTGATTCGTGCATTTTCTACGATTAAATACTCCTATTTCGATCCACTGATTCAAAGCTCTCTCGACCTATAGGATCATAGTTCCTAGATCTAACCATAGATATGTTGTTCTTGATCTACTCTAGTAACAAATCAACTCCAATTTTCATGATTTCTAAATCTTTGATCTACACCGCTTCACCCGAAGTGTTGCAGCGGCTGCTTTTGCTCAAGCCACAAGGAATTCACCGCATCCTCCTAAAGGCGATGTGGATTAGGTTGTTGTGAACACTCAAATACATTCAGATCTCCTCCAACATCTTCATGTCGTAGGATTTTCTCCGTAATTCCAACAATGTAGGCCTTCACTTAGATATCCAACACCACCGTTAACCTCAAGATCATAAGCATTACTTGGTTTCCAGATTTTATAGGCTAGTCTCATAATACAAAGCACAAATGAATTATTAAACAATATGTATAACATAGTTTGATGCTTTATCTTTATTAATTTATCATATTGAGTTTTCTCATTAATCCACTCACTCACAAAGTCAAAATAGTTTTTCAAGAAAAAAAAAAATTGACTTAAGTCAGCCTTAAATGAGTCGAGACAAAGTGATTCATGAATCAATTCAAAGTAGGTTATGAATCTATTCAAATGATATTTTTTCAATATGGTTAAATATATTTTTGGTTCTTATAAATATCTCAAATTTTATTTTTAGTCTTTATTAAAAAATGACATATTTTGATTCCAACCAAATTTTTATTCAAGAAGTTTTAGTCCCTGTTATTTTCTAAAATTTTAAAAATTATTTTATTATCTTTTAACTGTTAAATTTTTGAATAATTTTTGGTATATATGTTTAGAATACTGTAAAATGTTTATTTATCAAATTTTAGAATTTTTTAAAATGAGAATAATTAAATATAATTTTTTTTAAAATTTAAAAAATAATGATAAAAGTAATGAAAATTTTGACTTAGAAAATCAATTTTGAGTTTCAATTTTTTCAAGGAACTTTTTATAACGTTGTAAACATGTTAGCAAACTAATCATTCAAAACTACACATAGGTTTAATAGTAGGGACTAAAACTTCATGCATAATAGTTTTGTAGTGACCAAAACATGTCATTTTTTAATAGGGACCAAAAAATAAAATTAAGTAATTTTATAAGGATAAAAAACATATTTAACCATTTTTAATATTCATGTGATCTCAGTTTATGTGGTTTGATTCACACTTTGGGTTGAATCGATTTGTAGATCTCAAATTTGGTTTGATTTACACTTTGGGTTGAATCGATTCGTAGATCTCAAATTCATAACGTGTTTTCATTTTATTTTTTTTATCCGATTCAATTCTTCAAATGAATTGATTTATAAGCTAAATTTTCATGGCATGTTTAGTTATGCATCATAATTGCATTCATGTGTACGAATAGTGGGAAAAAAATTATAAAATGTCACAAAAAATTTAAAATATAAAAGATTGGATTTTAAAATAAATAATAAAAAAAATACGCTAACATGTTTTCATTTAAAACAAATATATAAATATTATTTCAAACAATACTGTAATAATAGTTTTAGCCAACTAATTTAAGTAGTCATCTTTTAATTCTACTCTGCATAATAATTAAAAATAATTTATAATAAAATATATTCTACCATTACATGGTCAAAGGTTAAATATAGAGTGTATAATATATAAATATATTACCGAACATGTTATTACTTACTCATTTTAATTAATTAATCAAATAATAACACTATTTCATCACAACAAAAAGATTTAACGTGTATAAAAATATGTTATAATTTGTACACAAACAAACTCTGTATTTTGTATTGTGGTGAGTTCTAGCATTTATTTAATTTTAAAATTTTTCATATATACTTTTTGTTAACCTGTCTCATTATTATTAAATGACTTTGAGTAGAATTGTGGGGTATGTTGGAAGGTCTTAAGATGGTTAAAAGACTTGGCTTTTTTGAAGGTGTTGGTGGAAGCGGATTCGAAGAAAACTGTTACTATTTGCATGAAATTCTGTCATGAGCATGTGGTTAGATGGTGGAGGTTAGACATGTTTTTAGAGAGGTGAATGGGTGTGCTCATCTTTTAGCCTTGCATGGAAAAACCTTGGAGGTGATTTTGAAATATTCCATGAGTTGTCTCATTGGCTTGCTGATAGTTATGAGAAAGATTTAAAGGATTTCTTGTACCCTAGGGTTGTTTGTGTTTAGTTTGTTTTTCTCTTGGGCTTAGGCCCTCCATGTAATAAAAAAAATCGTAGTCCGTCGAGCAAGTCCATATAACCGCCTAAAAATAGAGGGTTAGGTTGGAATTTTGGGTCCCGTCCGCCAAAGCTCGCCTTATCTGCCATTTTTTTTATTAATTATAGTAATTCTAACTCTTGATAGTTTTAATTTATACATTTATTTATGAAGACATGCAATATTTTTTAAATAAAATTTATTAAAAAGATAAAAATAAGCGAAAAATATAATTGAAAGGTAATTTTTTTTATCAATCTATAAAAGAAAATTAAAAAATAGACACCCAAGCCTGCCGCCCGCATATCCTAACATCTTTGTGGGGCAGGTTAGATTTTGATGTCTATTTCACTTAGCAGACTTGTCAACCTCACCTTATTTTTTGCGGCATAAAATAGGACTGGGTGGGTGATCCGTTTTGCGACCCCTAATTGCAACTAATTAAATAAAGACGAGAATTTTATGAAAAATATGTTCCATTAAGTTCTTTAATTTATATATGGAATGATAATTAGTAAAACGCTCTTTAAAAATATAGAAAATAGAATTTTAAAATAAAATCTTAGACCCAAATTAGTAAATTTGTTAATAAAATCTTAAACCCAAATTAAGGAAAAAACGTAAAAAAAAATCCCTTAAATTATATTTATCAAAATTTTAACTGTCACTTACTAATATACTCCTATATAAGACATGGTAACTTAAAAACTACTCGTTTTAAAAAAGAAAAAACAGTATGCAACTTACATTTATAAATATTTATCTGAAAATACTTGTATAAATATTTATTCAAAATTAAATATTTTGAATTTGTTGCTTGACCTTACAATTGGATATCATATCTCTCATGGAATATTAAACCCCAATGAAGCATGGAGAACAAGCAGGCAGCGTTTTTCAAACTACACATTGTTAGTTAATACATCAACACTTACTTAATTAGTAGATGAAATTCACATGCGTGTCACATTTCAGAAAAGAGGTTCGCATGATTTAATAATAGTGAGCAAAATCTACGTTCAGCTCCTTAAATATGTTTCGTATAATTCTTAAGTTAAAATAAATTTCTTATGATATAACTAACTTTAAAAAAATATAAATGTGAGGATATCACGAGTAATTAAAAACACCATGAAAACACCGTTATTAAAAAAACTGAGGAAAATAATATTAGAATTTGTTTTTTTATTGAAATCTTCGTAAGTTTTATTTTTTATTTTTATTTTTATTACTATTATTTTTTGAATGAAAAATAAAATATATTAATAAAGAGAAAAAATCATAAAATTTCAGAAAATTACAAAACACATTAGGTGTCTCAAAATAAGATAAAATAAATAAGATACCCAAAAAATGGTGAGCCTAAAAAATAAGGGGATAAATATGAGCAAAATCCAAACTACTACAAAATTAGGGGAGATAATTGAATCTATTAAGTCAAAATTCATTCAAAAAATTCATCTAATTTATCCCTCACATATAAAATAATTGGTTTAAATTCATTCATTTATATATATGGATTGATCCAATTTATCCAACATATTTTGATTATTCAATGAATTATTTTTATCTATGATTTGAATTTATTCAATTATTATTTTTTAAAAAAATAAAAAATATCTTTTTTTTAAAAAATCAAGTTTTTTTTCTTCGGAAATATGAAAAAATTGAATTTATTTGAAAATACGAAAAATTGAGTTTTTTCTGAAATATAAAAAATTGGTTTTCTCGAAAAAACAAAAAATTGTGTTTTTAGGAAATATGAAATTAACAATTTTTTCGGAAAAAGAAATTTAGTTTTTCGGAAATACTAAAAAATCGATTTGTTTTGGAAAATAACGAGTTTCTTTGAAATCCAAAAAATCGAGCTTTTTTGGAAATACTTAAAATCAACTTATTTTAAAAAATGAAAAATCGAGTTTTTTTTTTCTTCAGAAATACGAAAAAAATTAAGTTTTTTTCGGAAATACAAAAAATCGAGTTTCTTCGAAAATACGAAAAAATATCATTTTTTTGGAAATATGAAAAATCGATTTTCCAAAAAATAAAAAAATAAAGTTATTTTTCTTCTGAAATATGAAATGTCGATTTTATTTTTGACAACGTAAAAAAATATTTTATTCAAAATATTTTAGTTTAAAAATATTTGAATATATTCAAATTAATTTTTTGGATAGATGGATATTCATCAATTAAAATGATAATGGATAGATTGAATGAATTTTATCTTTAATATGGATTAAATTGGATATTTGTAAGAAAGTTTTAATGGATTGTTAATGGACTAATGAATTATTTTGATACATCCATTAACAATCCAATCCATATACATCCAATCCATCTATTTTGCCATCCATATATAAAACTACCTCACTAATCTCAGGCTATAGCTCAAACCAACCAGATCCACCATGAACAGATCATATCCCAATAAAAAGATATATATATATATATATATATATATATATATGCCAACAAGCACACAATTAGTTAAATTTCTTGCAACGCAGGGGTATAATCCTAGGAAATAGCATATAAAATACAAGTCCAAGATACATCCAACGACTCCTTGCACCTGATGCCTGAAGAATAGTGGGTGGTTACAAGAGCTCCAATATATAAATGGAAAACGCGCCATTCTCTATGTACATAGTTTCAAATTCAAACCTCATTCACTCACTCACATCACTCACAGATTGACTATAGTGTTAGAGTGTTAACCTTGCAGGCCAGTCCTTCCTTTCCCGCATCAGATGTTTGATTCTCTCGTTGCATCTCGCAACCTCTATTTTCCGTTCAGTTATGGTTCATAACGGATCAGTGGCGCGGTCTGTGGGAGTCAACTTCTGATTCGTGCATTTTCTACGATTAAATACTCCTATTTCGATCCACTGATTCAAAGCTCTCTCGACCTATAGGATCATAGTTCCTAGATCTAACCATAGATATGTTGTTCTTGATCTACTCTAGTAACAAATCAACTCCAATTTTCATGATTTCTAAATCTTTGATCTACACCGCTTCACCCGAAGTGTTGCAGCGGCTGCTTTTGCTCAAGCCACAAGGAATTCACCGCATCCTCCTAAAGGCGATGTGGATTAGGTTGTTGTGAACACTCAAATACATTCAGATCTCCTCCAACATCTTCATGTCGTAGGATTTTCTCCGTAATTCCAACAATGTAGGCCTTCACTTAGATATCCAACACCACCGTTAACCTCAAGATCATAAGCATTACTTGGTTTCCAGATTTTATAGGCTAGTCTCATAATACAAAGCACAAATGAATTATTAAACAATATGTATAACATAGTTTGATGCTTTATCTTTATTAATTTATCATATTGAGTTTTCTCATTAATCCACTCACTCACAAAGTCAAAATAGTTTTTCAAGAAAAAAAAAATTTGACTTAAGTCAGCCTTAAATGAGTCGAGACAAAGTGATTCATGAATCAATTCAAAGTAGGTTATGAATCTATTCAAATGATATTTTTTCAATATGGTTAAATATATTTTTGGTTCTTATAAATATCTCAAATTTTATTTTTAGTCTTTATTAAAAAATGACATATTTTGATTCCAACCAAATTTTTATTCAAGAAGTTTTAGTCCCTGTTATTTTCTAAAATTTTAAAAATTATTTTATTATCTTTTAACTGTTAAATTTTTGAATAATTTTTGGTATATATGTTTAGAATACTGTAAAATGTTTATTTATCAAATTTTAGAATTTTTTAAAATGAGAATAATTAAATATAATTTTTTTTAAAATTTAAAAAATAATGATAAAAGTAATGAAAATTTTGACTTAGAAAATCAATTTTGAGTTTCAATTTTTTCAAGGAACTTTTTATAACGTTGTAAACATGTTAGCAAACTAATCATTCAAAACTACACATAGGTTTAATAGTAGGGACTAAAACTTCATGCATAATAGTTTTGTAGTGACCAAAACATGTCATTTTTTAATAGGGACCAAAAAATAAAATTAAGTAATTTTATAAGGATAAAAAACATATTTAACCATTTTTAATATTCATGTGATCTCAGTTTATGTGGTTTGATTCACACTTTGGGTTGAATCGATTTGTAGATCTCAAATTTGGTTTGATTTACACTTTGGGTTGAATCGATTCGTAGATCTCAAATTCATAACGTGTTTTCATTTTATTTTTTTTATCCGATTCAATTCTTCAAATGAATTGATTTATAAGCTAAATTTTCATGGCATGTTTAGTTATGCATCATAATTGCATTCATGTGTACGAATAGTGGGAAAAAAATTATAAAATGTCACAAAAAATTTAAAATATAAAAGATTGGATTTTAAAATAAATAATAAAAAAAATACGCTAACATGTTTTCATTTAAAACAAATATATAAATATTATTTCAAACAATACTGTAATAATAGTTTTAGCCAACTAATTTAAGTAGTCATCTTTTAATTCTACTCTGCATAATAATTAAAAATAATTTATAATAAAATATATTCTACCATTACATGGTCAAAGGTTAAATATAGAGTGTATAATATATAAATATATTACCGAACATGTTATTACTTACTCATTTTAATTAATTAATCAAATAATAACACTATTTCATCACAACAAAAAGATTTAACGTGTATAAAAATATGTTATAATTTGTACACAAACAAACTCTGTATTTTGTATTGTGGTGAGTTCTAGCATTTATTTAATTTTAAAATTTTTCATATATACTTTTTGTTAACCTGTCTCATTATTATTAAATGACTTTGAGTAGAATTGTGGGGTATGTTGGAAGGTCTTAAGATGGTTAAAAGACTTGGCTTTTTTGAAGGTGTTGGTGGAAGCGGATTCGAAGAAAACTGTTACTATTTGCATGAAATTCTGTCATGAGCATGTGGTTAGATGGTGGAGGTTAGACATGTTTTTAGAGAGGTGAATGGGTGTGCTCATCTTTTAGCCTTGCATGGAAAAACCTTGGAGGTGATTTTGAAATATTCCATGAGTTGTCTCATTGGCTTGCTGATAGTTATGAGAAAGATTTAAAGGATTTCTTGTACCCTAGGGTTGTTTGTGTTTAGTTTGTTTTTCTCTTGGGCTTAGGCCCTCCATGTAATAAAAAAAATCGTAGTCCGTCGAGCAAGTCCATATAACCGCCTAAAAATAGAGGGTTAGGTTGGAATTTTGGGTCCCGTCCGCCAAAGCTCGCCTTATCTACCATTTTTTTATTAATTATAGTAATTCTAACTCTTGATAGTTTTAATTTATACATTTATTTATGAAGACATGCAATATTTTTTAAATAAAATTTATTAAAAAGATAAAAATAAGCGAAAAATATAATTGAAAGGTAATTTTTTTTATCAATCTATAAAAGAAAATTAAAAAATAGACACCCAAGCCTGCCGCCCGCATATCCTAACATCTTTGTGGGGCAGGTTAGATTTTGATGTCTATTTCACTTAGCAGACTTGTCAACCTCACCTTATTTTTTGCGGCATAAAATAGGACTGGGTGGGTGATCCGTTTTGCGACCCCTAATTGCAACTAATTAAATAAAGACGAGAATTTTATGAAAAATATGTTCCATTAAGTTCTTTAATTTATATATGGAATGATAATTAGTAAAACGCTCTTTAAAAATATAGAAAATAGAATTTTAAAATAAAATCTTAGACCCAAATTAGTAAATTTGTTAATAAAATCTTAAACCCAAATTAAGGAAAAAACGTAAAAAAAAATCCCTTAAATTATATTTATCAAAATTTTAACTGTCACTTACTAATATACTCCTATATAAGACATGGTAACTTAAAAACTACTCGTTTTAAAAAAGAAAAAACAGTATGCAACTTACATTTATAAATATTTATCTGAAAATACTTGTATAAATATTTATTCAAAATTAAATATTTTGAATTTGTTGCTTGACCTTACAATTGGATATCATATCTCTCATGGAATATTAAACCCCAATGAAGCATGGAGAACAAGCAGGCAGCGTTTTTCAAACTACACATTGTTAGTTAATACATCAACACTTACTTAATTAGTAGATGAAATTCACATGCGTGTCACATTTCAGAAAAGAGGTTCGCATGATTTAATAATAGTGAGCAAAATCTACGTTCAGCTCCTTAAATATGTTTCGTATAATTCTTAAGTTAAAATAAATTTCTTATGATATAACTAACTTTAAAAAAATATAAATGTGAGGATATCACGAGTAATTAAAAACACCATGAAAACACCGTTATTAAAAAAACTGAGGAAAATAATATTAGAATTTGTTTTTTTATTGAAATCTTCGTAAGTTTTATTTTTTATTTTTATTTTTATTACTATTATTTTTTGAATGAAAAATAAAATATATTAATAAAGAGAAAAAATCATAAAATTTCAGAAAATTACAAAACACATTAGGTGTCTCAAAATAAGATAAAATAAATAAGATACCCAAAAAATGGTGAGCCTAAAAAATAAGGGGATAAATATGAGCAAAATCCAAACTACTACAAAATTAGGGGAGATAATTGAATCTATTAAGTCAAAATTCATTCAAAAAATTCATCTAATTTATCCCTCACATATAAAATAATTGGTTTAAATTCATTCATTTATATATATGGATTGATCCAATTTATCCAACATATTTTGATTATTCAATGAATTATTTTTATCTATGATTTGAATTTATTCAATTATTATTTTTTAAAAAAATAAAAAATATCTTTTTTTTAAAAAATCAAGTTTTTTTTCTTCGGAAATATGAAAAAATTGAATTTATTTGAAAATACGAAAAATTGAGTTTTTTCTGAAATATAAAAAATTGGTTTTCTCGAAAAAACAAAAAATTGTGTTTTTAGGAAATATGAAATTAACAATTTTTTCGGAAAAAGAAATTTAGTTTTTCGGAAATACTAAAAAATCGATTTGTTTTGGAAAATAACGAGTTTCTTTGAAATCCAAAAAATCGAGCTTTTTTGGAAATACTTAAAATCAACTTATTTTAAAAAATGAAAAATCGAGTTTTTTTTTTCTTCAGAAATACGAAAAAAATTAAGTTTTTTTCGGAAATACAAAAAATCGAGTTTCTTCGAAAATACGAAAAAATATCATTTTTTTGGAAATATGAAAAATCGATTTTCCAAAAAATAAAAAATAAAGTTATTTTTCTTCTGAAATATGAAATGTCGATTTTATTTTTGACAACGTAAAAAAATATTTTATTCAAAATATTTTAGTTTAAAAATATTTGAATATATTCAAATTAATTTTTTGGATAGATGGATATTCATCAATTAAAATGATAATGGATAGATTGAATGAATTTTATCTTTAATATGGATTAAATTGGATATTTGTAAGAAAGTTTTAATGGATTGTTAATGGACTAATGAATTGTTTTGATACATCCATTAACAATCCAATCCATATACATCCAATCCATCTATTTTGCCATCCATATATAAAACTACCTCACTAATCTCAGGCTATAGCTCAAACCAACCAGATCCACCATGAACAGATCATATCCCAATAAAAAGATATATATATATATATATATATATATATATATATATATATATATATATATATATATATATATATATATATATATATATATATATATATATATATATATATATATATGCCAACAAGCACACAATTAGTTAAATTTCTTGCAACGCAGGGGTATAATCCTAGGAAATAGCATATAAAATACAAGTCCAAGATACATCCAACGACTCCTTGCACCTGATGCCTGAAGAATAGTGGGTGGTTACAAGAGCTCCAATATATAAATGGAAAACGCGCCATTCTCTATGTACATAGTTTCAAATTCAAACCTCATTCACTCACTCACATCACTCACAGATTGACTATAGTGTTAGAGTGTTAACCTTGCAGGCCAGTCCTTCCTTTCCCGCATCAGATGTTTGATTCTCTCGTTGCATCTCGCAACCTCTATTTTCCGTTCAGTTATGGTTCATAACGGATCAGTGGCGCGGTCTGTGGGAGTCAACTTCTGATTCGTGCATTTTCTACGATTAAATACTCCTATTTCGATCCAATGATTCAAAGCTCTCTCGACCTATAGGATCATAGTTCCTAGATCTAACCATAGATATGTTGTTCTTGATCTACTCTAGTAACAAATCAACTCCAATTTTCATGATTTCTAAATCTTTGATCTACACCGCTTCACCCGAAGTGTTGCAGCGGCTGCTTTTGCTCAAGCCACAAGGAATTCACCGCATCCTCCTAAAGGCGATGTGGATTAGGTTGTTGTGAACACTCAAATACATTCAGATCTCCTCCAACATCTTCATGTCGTAGGATTTTCTCCGTAATTCCAACAATGTAGGCCTTCACTTAGATATCCAACACCACCGTTAACCTCAAGATCATAAGCATTACTTGGTTTCCAGATTTTATAGGCTAGTCTCATAATACAAAGCACAAATGAATTATTAAACAATATGTATAACATAGTTTGATGCTTTATCTTTATTAATTTATCATATTGAGTTTTCTCATTAATCCACTCACTCACAAAGTCAAAATAGTTTTTCAAGAAAAAAAAAATTTGACTTAAGTCAGCCTTAAATGAGTCGAGACAAAGTGATTCATGAATCAATTCAAAGTAGGTTATGAATCTATTCAAATGATATTTTTTCAATATGGTTAAATATATTTTTGGTTCTTATAAATATCTCAAATTTTATTTTTAGTCTTTATTAAAAAATGACATATTTTGATTCCAACCAAATTTTTATTCAAGAAGTTTTAGTCCCTGTTATTTTCTAAAATTTTAAAAATTATTTTATTATCTTTTAACTGTTAAATTTTTGAATAATTTTTGGTATATATGTTTAGAATACTGTAAAATGTTTATTTATCAAATTTTAGAATTTTTTAAAATGAGAATAATTAAATATAATTTTTTTTAAAATTTAAAAAATAATGATAAAAGTAATGAAAATTTTGACTTAGAAAATCAATTTTGAGTTTCAATTTTTTCAAGGAACTTTTTATAACGTTGTAAACATGTTAGCAAACTAATCATTCAAAACTACACATAGGTTTAATAGTAGGGACTAAAACTTCATGCATAATAGTTTTGTAGTGACCAAAACATGTCATTTTTTAATAGGGACCAAAAAATAAAATTAAGTAATTTTATAAGGATAAAAAACATATTTAACCATTTTTAATATTCATGTGATCTCAGTTTATGTGGTTTGATTCACACTTTGGGTTGAATCGATTTGTAGATCTCAAATTTGGTTTGATTTACACTTTGGGTTGAATCGATTCGTAGATCTCAAATTCATAACGTGTTTTCATTTTATTTTTTTTATCCGATTCAATTCTTCAAATGAATTGATTTATAAGCTAAATTTTCATGGCATGTTTTCATATGTTTTTATGATCATGATCATTTAAGGCAAACTTCAAATATTGAAGCAGACTCAAAATCTTCTTTGAATATGGTCATTTAAGAATTTTTGTACCAAAATTATGCTATCTCTCAAACACATATATAAAAGTTTTTTCATCTTAAAATCATAACACATATTAAAATATCTAGTGAGATGCTAGAAACACAACTTCATCTCTCTCAAATATTAAAATATCTAGTGAGATGGTTAGAAACACAACTTCATCTCTCTCAAATATTTATCTTCATCTTGTGCATGGGGGAACATCAACCTTTGTGTATGTGTTATGATTAATTGTGAGGAAACATTAGAGCTCTATTTGTTGTTAAAGTGTGTAGTTTTCAAGCATTGTGATTTGTTGGTGGAATTTAAGATTCGAGTTCCTTTAAAGTAAAAAAAGAAATTTATTCTCCGTTAGAAGATAAGATTCAAGGCTTGCATGAAGGAGTGATTGAAGATCGTTGAGGTGTGAAGATTGTCAATCAAAGGTTGAAAATTACGATTAATTTAGCGATCAAAGTGGTAGCTAGTTAGCTGAGCTGCAAAGAAGATTTAATTAAGAAGCAAGGCAAAAATAATAGGGTTTAACTAGTTTTATTTTATTTGTTTTTGTTGATTTGTTCTATCCAAAAACCTAAAATCAAATCATATAGTAGAAGATCAAAATTTTGATGATTTACCATTGAAGACTAAGACTAGATTAGGTGCACGTGAGACGTAAATACCGAATTAGAATAAAACTCGATGCAGCCTTTTCTCTCTTTTTCTCTCATTAGGTTTCTTTTTTAGATCTATATATTGTAGGGTTTTCTTACTTTGATTAAAATTTTCTCTCATTAAGTTTCTTTTTTAGATCTATATATTGTAGGGTTTTCTTGCTTCGACTAAAATTGCATGTTTTTAAGTTTTCTTGATTTCACAGAGATTAATATTGTAAACTAAGGTCTGATTAGATTGAATTTTTCAAAGAATATTGTTTTATACTGTCAAAATGTGATTATAAATTGCTTAATCATTAATTAATCCATAAATGATCAAATTGTTTATTTGATGTATTTAAGATTTATTAGTATATTGTTTCTCTTTAATTACATATCATTGGTGTGTATCATTACGACCAACTTTTTTTTAGATTAAGGATTTAATGGACCAACTTTTTTTAATTAAGAATTTAATGAAAATACACCACTGTGTAAAACTGTTTTCACTGTCAGTGAAATCATAACCGTTAATTTTTGTAAAAATTTGATTTTTTTTATAAAAATCACATAAAATATTTCTTTTTAAAGATTGTGATGCACTAACTGTGTAAAAAAATTTACATTGACAATACCCTACCTTTAACCTCTTAGATTAATTGCTTAAAACTAATTTTAAATATATTCTTCCGCAAGTGAACACATAGGTCCATTACAATAGTTTGAACATTTGAAAGACAGCGATGAAAGAACAAATCTAAATGTAAATCAGACACTAGAACAAAAAAAATGGTAATGCGCAGAATTAGTTCTAAGTTCACAACCGCAGAACCAAAAACAAATATTGATCAAAACATAACATAATGGATCTTTTCTACTTTGGTGTTTAGGTAAGAGCTGATTGCAGTCTAGGTAATGCCTGAATGAGCGTAACTATTATCAATCAGATTATCGCAGTCAATTATTTAATGACAAATTATAGGGAAATTATAATTTCAAATCTAGATGATTAACCCATATCTTTTGACTGAACTAACAATTCTTTTCAGGTAATTCATCCTAAATTGGAAATTTGTTCACAAGAATTAAAATATCCTCAACAGTAACTTTCCTAGAATCAATATCAAATGTGAAACAAAAAAAAAAAAAAGGCCTCACGCACTGATTTAACACCATCATCTGAAATTTTAAGTCCTCCCTTACAACATACTATCACAAAATTCTAGAGAATAAAAGAATAATTGTGAAGGGAGTGGGAGGCTTGGTTGATACCTCAAAACTAGTTACAATTCTTTATCACTGTTGAGCTGTGCTTTTGCTGCTGCCTTATCAGCTTCATCCAAAACAAAAGTTTTCAATGATTCAACATCCCTTGTACCTGAATATTTCATCACCATATATATAAGATTCGATTAAGATCTATGTAAAACCAACCCTTTATATTAAAAGTATATCCAATATCCAACATAGGTGATTGTCTGACACAAATGTGTCACGGACACGTACAACTACATTCAAAATTTTCACTTTTCAAATTACTATCATGGCAGCCTCGTGTGCATGTCAATACTTAATAGTTTATGTTCTATAAATTCTCCTTACTTTTGGTTGGAAGGAGTAGCTAATATAAAAAATAAGTCATTAATTAGTCTCCAATAAAAAGAGTGTTTTTGTTTCTCTATAAAATGAATAAGTATATTTCTTCCTTCAGGACTGATAAATTACATAGAAAGCTTGTTATCGGGTAGTTCATAGTAGTGTTGGCCTCTGCTAAAGGGAAACTTTTCCTAAAATATGATGTTAGATGAGTAGTAGATGACACTTGACTTAACTGCGCATACTACCTAGTAATACCATAAGCTCACACAAACACATACAATTACAGACCGCAAGATTGCGGTCTAGTAAGAAGAAAAGTCATTTGACCAACATTGTTGTCATCTTGCATCTTCATTCATCAGCAGAAAACATGAATGATGGTTTTGTTCTAAATTTCCATTTCAGAAAGATCATAATTTTGTAGATAAGCATGGTAAGAAAATCCGAACCCAGCTGGAACCGCCCGCCCGCCCCCGCTGCAGGGAAAAACTAATTTAATTGGGGACAGAGGGAAGGAGCGGGGAAAACCCGGTTTTAATTACGGGGGTGGGGGTGCTATTGAGTTTAATTATTGATATTTGTTGATATGGAAAAAAAAAAACATTTTAAAAAAATTACAGTTTATGCGGGTGGGGGCAGAAAAACCTGTTCCCTGTTGGGGGAAACAGGGAACAGGGGTGAGTGGTCAATTATTAGTCCCGTGGCTGGGTTTGAGGGCGGAGCAATTACAGAGAGGCGGGGACGAGGCTGGTAGTGCTTAAACCTGCCCCCGCCCTGTTGCCATGCCTAAGTATAGATGCAATGAAAATGGGCATTTTTGTTTGGTTTTCCAAACTTGATATATAAAATTATATAACCAAGGGCCCATAACAACTAAGGTTTATGAGAGGAGGGCTTGACTCTGTCATTTATTCTTCTAATTCAGTAGTCCAAGACTGAAATTATTATTCACCATACTCAAACCTGAACATTCATGTTCATCAAACTGAATTCCTATTTTTACCTTTGATATTTTGAGGTACCTATCATAAAAGAATTCCAAGAGAAATTCTAGCAGATGCTTGATTCAATAAAGAAAAGAGAGAAACTCTCCTATGATGGCATGGCACTTAGCTCGGAATGTTCTTCTGAGTTATTGACTAAACCATAACCAAGACCACTCCACTACCTTACAATTCATCAAAAGTATAACTCTATCATAACCAATACCCTTTACCCATCGTATCGTCTTGAGAACTTTAAAAACTGATGAGTATCCCCACAAAGCAACATTATCCTTTGACATGCATTGTTAAACTTCTTTAGTTTTATTTTTCTAACTCAAGAAATAGTAGAAGAAAACTGTAAAATAAAGAGGAAATTGTTCTCACTCACCTCCTCTAAGGCTTCTTTAAATGATACAAAGTACAAACACTCTCTAGTTTTTAAGTAGACACTAACCTCCCTTAATTATTCTTTTTCAAATGAAAGAGACATCCCTTTCAAATTAACATTGTTTGTGCACCATTAAAAAGTTAAAACCAATGTTCTAAAAGCTAATCCTCCTCTTTCACTTGAGTGGCTACTTTGAAATTGCTCCCCCAATTTTGAAGCTACTCTCACTCCATGGATTAAATGAGTACTCCTCCATTAGGTCCAAATCCAAAAGTTAAATGAAAGATTCAGTATAAAGAAAAGTTTTGAAGGACACTAACTGATGTTATAGACGGAACACATAGACGCCAAAAAGAGGATATGTTCTAAAATAATCTAGCAAAGCTTCAAATTTTCACTCATGCTTGTCGTTCCCTTTTATTTCTGTAACTTTTGTTTATTTCAAATCCCTAATTTTGCAATCTAAGATTCAAATATGTGAGATGTTATTATATTAGTTTGAGTCTCCGAGAGGTTTATCCATTAGCTAGTAAAATCACATAAACAAAGTAAGAATGTTAAATGCATTTGATAAGTGGCACCAATATTACAGTCTAGCAGACGGGCTTGTAGTTCACAAATGAGCTTTAAGCCTATGAACTTCATGACAGTGTCACTTTTCTTTGTCTGTCTTACAAACAAAGAGTAACGGTAATCTAAAGGGGTAAACGTCAAGGGAGGTTTGTGTATTTGATACTTCAACATAACTCAGGCACGTAATTGTAATTTGGCCTAAAAACAAAACACTACATTATGAAAATTTTGTCTCACAACTCACAAATGGTTATAATCTTTAACAGGACAATCGAGCAAAACCCAATAAAACCTATATATTTTACAGAACAATGAATTACCTTGATATTTGGCAACTTCTTCTCCATCATAGAAAACCTTAAATGTCGGATACGAGTGAATATCAGCTTTAGTACAAGCAGATTTATCCGTCCCACAATCAACTTCTCCAATCTCTATTTCAGTTGCATTTTCCATCGCCTTCCCCACATCATCCCACAACGAGCCCAAATTCTTGCTGCCAAACAATCAAAAATCATTCCTATCATTATTTCAATTTAATTCATATACATTATCAATCAATTATAATCACCGTAACATCATTAAAAATCTTCAACGTTAATAACAAACCACTTCTAAAATTCTAGAGTCACATACTCAAAATTACCGTCCAATCCAACCGACACCGGAAACATGACACTGACACTGACACTGACACGTCGACACCGAATCTTGATAATAATTTGAAAAAATGAATAAATTAAACATAATCACAAGTGTAGTGTATTAAAGATTTAATTACCAATGCTTGCACCAGGGAACACAGAATTTCACAAACCACGCAGTATCTTTCTCCTTAATCTGAACATCAAATGAAAAATCTCAAAATAAATAAATAAAATAATAAAATCACAGTTAAATACCAACACTAAACAGAAAATAGAATCGATGAATATGAGAAATTGAAAAGTGAGAAATGAATACGGAACCTTATCGGAGAAGGTGTCGGAGGTTAGAGTGATGACTTCGGATTGAGCGGGAATTGAGAAAGAGAGAAGGAGACATGTTGTTGTTAGGATTAGAAGAAGGGAGGAGGGAATTGCAGTTGCGGCGGCGGAGGGAGTGTGCGGGCGGCGAGTTTTCATGATCTACGGTTTGATTTGATTCTCGCTTTTTTGCTACGCCACCGTAAGATTTTACTCTCTAGATCTTGAAGTCACGTGTTTTGCGCGTGATGGGGGATGTATATCGCTTCGTCTCGTCCTTGTTTGCTCCACTTAGAGCATCTCCAATGGTAGTTTCTTCTATTGAGTTCTCCACCTGTATCATTAATTTAATAATTAAATATTTAAAAAATTTGCCATGTCATAATAGAGTTGCATTGCAATGCAACAACTAAAAGATTCTAGTACCCAATCAAATCAAATTATGAGGTAAAGTTGTGGGACCCATATCAGATTTTTATTAAAGTTAAAATTAAATAAATTCTTTTAATATGATGTGGCTTAGTGGGTCCCATAAAGAACTCAAATGTAAGTTGCACCATTGGAGATGCTCTTAGAGCATGTCCAATGGTAGTATTTTTCAATGAGTTCTCCAACTAGACATCAATATAATAATTAAATATTGAATCAATTTGCCATGTCATAGTAGAGTTGCATTGCAATGCAACTAGTAAAAAATTGTGGTACCAATCAAATTCATTTATAAGGTAAAATTGTGGGACCCATTTGAATTACATCAATAAAATAAATATTAAATAAATTATTTTAAGATGATATGGCTGGTGGAACCCATAAAGAACTCAAAAATGAATTGCACCATTGGAGATGGCCTTAGTCCGAAGGCAAGTTTCAAAGCATGATTTTTTAAAATAAAATAAATGCTTAATTCTAAGTTTCAAAGCATGATTTTTTTATATTTTTTTATGAAAGGCTTCATTCTATTTTAGAAATAGAAAGAACTTTTCATTCTATTTTAGATTTCACATTATTCATACTTTTAAAATTTTAAATAGTCCATTATATCAAAATTAGCTTACTCGTTTTGTTAAAGGCCGTTTGCAGTAGATATGAAATTTTGGTTTTTAATTTTAAATAAAAATTAAGTTTATCATTAAAATATATTTCATAAAAAAAAATAGGAGATGTAATTTTACACAAATAATCAATAAGTGATATATATATATATATATATATATATATATATATATATATATATATATATATATATATATATATATATATATATATATATATATATATATATATGGTTTAATGGATATGCACCGTCAGTGTAAAATTTTTTACACAGTCGGTGCATCACAACCATTCACATATATTATTTTATAAATAATTAAAATCAAAATCCAAATTGAATAAATATTTAACGGTTACGATTTCCTGACAGTGTAAAATTGCTTTATAATATATATATATATATATATATATATATATATATATATATATATATATATATATATATATATATATATATTTCAAAAATATTTTAATAATATAAAATATAAAATTTATATTGTCAATACATGTCTATTAAATTCAAATACTTTTTTTTGCTTAATTTAAAAAAAAATTATTAAAAATCGACCAAAATATTATATTTTTAATTTTTTGCTTATTGTTTTTAAATTAAGACAATTAACATTAATGGTTGTTAACCACTACTCCTACCACTTCATAACTACGAGTATGATCACCTCTAACTATCCCTAACTTTAATCCCTAACTTTAATTGTATAACATTGAGCATAGCCGACCACCACTCTTATCAATAAACTGACCATTATTCTGACCACCACTACAACCAACTCCAACCATCACCGACCACCACCTTTGATCATCTATGATAACCATCAGGGCCGGCCTTGGGCCAGGGCAACCAGGCCCACGGCCCAGGGCCTCAAAAAATCGGGGCCTCAAAATCGAGAGAAGAGTTATAATATTATAAAAATATTAACTAATAAATACTTTGTTTGTTAAGCTAGTTGTACGTTGCAACAGTGGCGTAGCGGAAAAAAGGTATTGTCGTAGCAAGCATTTCTTGTGTTCAATACTGTGCTACTGTTTTTTTAATTTTTCATATAACTAAACAGATTTCAAATGTTTCGATACTATGCTACTGCTTTTTTAACAAGTTCAAATGTTTTTGTTTTTCATATAACTAAACAGATTTCAAATGTTTTTCTTTTTCATATAACTAAACAGATTCTTGGCCGCTGGTGTTTTTTACAAGTTCCTATACAGCCAAAGGTATTCATATAACTAACAAAAAGAAACAAAAATTATATTGCACAACAGTTTTAATGTTTTGAATAATATATAAATTATATTTAATTTATATATGAATAGATCTATCCTATAATGAATTCATCTTTATTAAATTTATATAATAAAATATAAATTTAATTCTATTTTTTTTTAAATTTTATAATAATAAATTAAAAGTAAAAAAATTTCAGTATTATTCTGTATTAATTCAACATAATTAAATTATTAAATTTTTTTTTAACAACTTGAATAAAGTTAATTTAATTTGATGTAGTATTTATAAGATTTTATAATTCTTTTATTTAGTTTAGCTTTCCTTATACTTATAGTATCAATTTTCATAAATTTTAGAGGCTCATAATGTAATATCTTAAAGTTTTGAGATTGCGACTCTATCAAAATATCTAAAACTATATTTTAGATTTAATATTATTTATAATTTAAATATAAAAAATTATTTTAAATTTAATTTTTTTATATTAGAAGCAAATCTTTTTTTAAAATTTGTCAAAGGAACTTCGTTTCATTTAAGAAGACCTTGGAAAAGAATGATCTTTTTTTTTTTAAATTTAATGTATTAATTTCATTTTATATCTCCAATTACAAATGATATTTTGATCTAATATTGTAAAATTATTAATGGGGCATCAAGTCAGTTTTGTTCTTAATTTATTTATTATAATTTTTCAATTATATTTTTTATATAAATTTTAATATTATTTATAATTAAATATTTAAAAATTCATCATATAACTATATTAATTATTATAAAATTTTTACGACTAATTTTTTTATTTGCCCAGGGCCTCAAAATAGTCAGGACCGGCCCTGATAACCACTTTATCCATCTATGATATCAAGTATGATCACCGCTATGACCACTATCAACCATCAGTATGATCACCACCATCAGGACCATCAATTACCACCATGTTGATCATTGTCAACCAAGTTGACCATCATTAGTCACCAACCACCAATGGCTACCACTTTAACCATCACTCTGACCACTGTAAACCACCACTAATCATCACCATTAACCACTACCAATTACCACCACTCTAAGGACCAACAATCACTTTGTTGTTCAAGTTAGTGATGACCGAAAGTAATAAATTTTAGTGTTAGAATAATGTGTTTTTGAACATGGGTCATTCATTCGGCTTTTATTAGGTTTTGAGTCCACATGACACCTATTTCATGGGATAAATGATCTCATATTTCAATTCTCCTTAAGCTTGTTCAGGGTCGGTCTTTTGAATTTGGGTGTCTTGGGCGAATGAAATGAGTGGTGCCCCTATAATTTTTTAACAATAAATACATAAGGATAAAAGAAATAATTGAATGAAAAGACGCATTTTCATTTGACATTGTGCAAAAAGAATGGAAATATAGATCTTTGAATCAATGTTTATACTACATCAAAATATAAACCACTCTAAAAAGACTTCTTCTTCTTCTTCTTCTTCTTCTTCTTCTTCTTCTTCTTCTTCTTGATCCGGTCTTTTTTCTTATAAAAAATTGAGCAAACCTTTAAAATTATTTTAATATCATTCTCTTAGCATTTTTTGTTGAAAAGTCGTTAATAATTTGGTCATAATCAGGGTTCTCCAAAAAATTATTTTCAATTGAAATCAACGCAAGAGTATTTAATCTATCTTGTGACATAGTAGATCTTAAATAAGATTTTAATAATTTTAATTTAGCAAAACTTCTTTCAGCAGATGCAACAGTGATAGGAATAGTCAATATTACTCTATAATCTATGCATGCATTAGGAAAACAATTAAAAGTCTCTAAAGAACTCAATATCATATAGCTTGATTTTAATTCAACTGTTAAAACTTCTCTAGTAACTTTCAATTCTTCAAACAAAATTTCACCATCAAGATCAAGAGAATTGTCATATTTTAAACAAGTTTCAAGATGTTTACAACATGCTTTCAAGTTCCTATCAAATAATGAACTAAGCCTTTCAATACTAAATAAAAATCCAAAAATATTTTCATATGTGCTATACTGCTCAAATCTTCAATCAAGTGAGCAAAATGTTTAATCTACAATATATAAGAAATTATGATTTTAAAAAGACTCTTCTGCAAACTCAAGAATTAGTTGTGTGGATGGATTTTCATCATAGTGTTATTTTCTATTAATTTAAAGTTTTTGAATAAACACACATTCAATCTCTATTTCATTCTCAATCTTTTCAACACTAACCTTAGCATTTACAAATCCAGATTCTCTATATTTTTTCAAATACTTGATCAAACTTACTAGTTATATAGCCACATCAATACACATGTCTTTTTTTTTTTTGCAAACTTTTGCAAATTTCATTAACATCGGTTAACAATTCAAATCAAATAATCATAGCTACTAAAAAATTCAAAGTTTCCAATTCCATGAGTTGTTAAAGATTTGACTTCACTCTTAATTTTGGGATCATTATCCTGTTCAGCTAGTTGAAGTAGTGCTTCATTCTTAATTTTAGGATCGATAATATAAAATATTTTCTATTTTAGTGGCTCAATTAACACTTTAGTTGCTAAAATTATGGATATATTAATTGATTTTATTTTAGAGAAATTAATTGATTTTATTCTACTCTATATTTTATTTATGAGAAATTACATTCTTTTATTAATTTTTACTTTGTAGTGCCCCTATAATTTTGTTAACTAGTATTTCTTTTAAAAAAAATTTAGCAAGTATTTTTGTAATAGAAAATTCTCTTTTAATATATATAGGGGTAAGAAAAAAAATATTTGGTGCCCCTAAAATTATGGGGTCCTGGGCTCCCGCTCCGCGAGCCCGTGCTCAGGGCCACGCCTGAGCTTGTTTTGCGAAACATTTGTTCCTTTCGTGGTTTGGTTTGTTCCCTTATATGGCCTTTGTAGAGTGGGCGTCTACCTCATCGAAAACACAAATAAAAGACTAGTAGCAAGTGGTTTCTTACAAAGAACTAGTCTAAACTTCAATGAGATATTTGCACTAGTAGCAAGACTTGAAACAATTAAAAATGCGGTGTCAATTAATATACAGAGAGGTTGAACCAACCTGATGTAAAGTCAACATTTTTTAATGAACATTAGAATAGAAAGTCTGGACCTAAATGTTTATAATATCCAAGTCCATCTAGTATCATCAGGCCCCGCTCATTTGCTTTAGAATATGTTGAACCCTCGGAGAGTACTTAAACTAGCACAGACGAAGTGAAGTCGACCTCAAGTCATATTGATTAGCTCGCCACAGTATGTATGCTGTGTGGGCGAGATCACCCAACTAAAAAGTTAACTCAACTTTAAATCAAGAAGTTGACTCATCTTTGAATCATACAACGAATTTAAGATGAGAATTATACAAGGCAAAATACCCTTTTTAGTCCCTTAACTTTACCTCGGGGTCCATTTTAGTCCCTTAATTTTTAAAAAGACCAATTTGATCCTTTACTTCTTCAATTAGTGTCACGTTAGTCCTTCCGTCTAGATCCGTTAGTCAAAGTTTGAAAAAAGCATCCAAGTGGAATTGTAATGTGCTGATGTGGATATAACATAAATAAAGTGGATAAGGTATGTGCCTTTCCATCAATCTTGTCCATTTGATCAACTTGATGCATCAAATAACAGAACTCCACCGAACCCTCCTATTCTCCTGACGCCGACTAGCCACCCTCTCTACCGTCATTACTCCTCCGCGTTGCAAACCTCCGCCGGCCTTCTACCTGCTACCAATCTAGGTTTCATTTTTTTCTTTGTTTGACTGCAATGTTTTCTTTTAACTAAAATAATGGTTCATATGTTGTTACTACCACTGGTAGAAAACAACATCAAACCTTCTCAGCTCCTATAAAAAACAACCACATAGAGAAATGTAAGTATCAATAATGGAGCTACTTGAACAACTTCCTCCAACTAAATAGAGAAAGGTAAAATCTCATACCCTGTTAATAATTGTGGTGACTTTCAAAGAAAAAGATCCAAAAGCTTTCTACCTATTTAAATTCTAACTTTATTTTATTTAATACAATGTTATGTAACTTTCATTTTCTCACCATATAGAGAAGGATTAGCTTACCTTTAGGTGACTTTAGTACATTAATGATATAGTTGAGTGAATAAAATAAATTATTTAGATAAGACATTATGTGTAGAGAAATATTATTAACATAATAGAAGATAAATTTGCACGAATTCACCGACTGATCTATTCCATTTAGCAAGTAAGAAGAATATGGATGGTGTGTGTTAGTTAGGTGTATGTAAAGTTTAAGTAAATAATGGGAACGCGTTTAGACTAACTTTGTCAATCATTTTGTTTTTATTATAAACCAAAGAAAATCTAAGTAACGTATGTTTGAGTTTGATACCTTCTCAAGTTTCTATATCCGTGTGAAACACCTCTTCCCGAGCCTACCAGTTGAACTCGGATTAATCTTCGAAAATTGGATTTCTGCACAGTTTAATGTTTGAATAATGCAGTTCTCTCTCAACTAAATTAGTTGCTAGTTACAAATACTTAAATTCACAAATTAACAAAACATTTGCAGTATACTACACAGAGCATAGTTGCTAATGAAAATTTGTATCTGAAATTGATAAAGCTTTTGGTTGAGATACTAACGTGTGAAAATCGAAGAGAGAGATTGGGGATGGTTCGCACTATAGAAGAGAGTGGAAATACGAACCTGTATTCAACTCATAGTTACCAACATGGAAAACCAGAGAGATTGGGGATGATGAGCACTGTAGAAGACAGTGGAAATAAGGAAGACAAAGTGCATTTGCCAACTCAGCTTCCATGTCTACAAACATAAACAGACGTTAGAGGAAAATTGACGGAAAGGACTTATGTGTCTCTATTTTAATAGTTAAAGGATCAAAATGGTCTTTTTAAAAATTAAGGAACTAAAATGGACCCGAGATAAAGTTACGGGATCAAAAAGGGTATTTTGCCATTATACAATGGAGACGCATATAGAAAAACAAGGTGTGAGTGACAGTAATGATATACACCCGTAACAGTAAAGGCCATAAAAGCTGGTCTTGCAATTAAGTTCTAGACAAGGAAGGAACAAGGCACTAAAAAGCAATAACAACATAATTTCCGTAACGATCAAAATCTTGACAGTTAAGTTAAATTCGAAAGACTATAAGTACGTCAAAGAGAGTGGTGTGTTTATAAATAATTTATTATTAGTTTAAGTCAATTTCTTGATTCACAAGCTACTGTTGTATTTGTTAGGAATTAGTTAAATTTGTTACGTGAGGAAGTTATAATGGTTATAAGTTGTTAGAAATAGCTCATGCTATAAATAATCATCATCCTCAGTTTTATAATTACCAATTCTTTCTAATCAAACACCTTTCTCTCAATTCCCTTTTTTCTTGTGTGAAGCTACATTTCTTTCTTTTTACTGTTGATCAACCTATTTCTTACCTTCAGTTAATAATCTTTAATCCAATTCTTATAGATATAATCCAACAGTTATAGCATATAAAGAGAAAGAATAATTAAAAAAATTAAATCGAAGCATTTGTCTTATTCATTATTCCCATAATAACATGATCAAGATCTCCAAAAAGAAAACTTATTATAATGAACAAAAACAAAAGCAACAAGACTCTACCAAAAAACCAAAAACAAAAATCCAATCGCCATAATCATGTCATGATTGTTTCTATATTTGGAAGAATCTTCAACAAATCCATTTTGTTATCATAACTCTGTTGTTCATGTTTAGTCCATGGGGTTGGTAGAATAACAGCCTCATGTTGTGCATTAAGGATGTTTTTCATCGTATCCTCACTCACTCCAAAAGCTGCTGCAAGCTCAGGTCCCATCATGGTCTTCATAAGTGATGAAGCACCTACCAAAAACTGTGGCTTGTTCTTCTTGGAAGAAGTGGTGAATCCGAAGAAATCTAGTTGTTCATTGCTTGATGCTATTTGACAGAATGGAAAGTATCTTGGTACGAAGAAAACATCTCCTTCTTTTATTTCTGTGTCCATTGCATTGCTTCCATTTGGAAACAATATTTGGATTCTACCTGAGCCTTTCATCACTACGCCATACTCGGTCGCCCTAGGGTTTACGTGCGGTGTCATCATTGATCCCTGCAATAAGAACCGTCATGTCGCTATCCAACTCGTGGTCATGGAAATTTATTTTAAAAAGTGTGAATAAGATTTGAATTGTATGCAATGTGACCGTAAATACTCAGCCACATATGGACCAAATGGCTAGACCATTTGGTCCAGATGCGGCAGACTGCATGCAGTAACGAGATTGTGACTGCACATGTAAATAACTATTAAACAATATTAGGCTTACGTACCGGTTTGAGATTGACGTGATAAATGCCAACTCCAGAAGATTTGAGTGGAGAGTAATCGGAACCGTCTAGAGTAACGCTTGAACCGTAACTATTTTCAAAATCTGCTTGTCTATCATAAAGGTTGCAAGAGTGAGGAGATTTATGGGTATCATGGTCTGCTTTCTTCTTTTGCATCTCATTGCTAAATACAGATACCAATAGCTTCCTCCAAGACCAACTTGTTTTCTGCTTAACTTCAGCATCATCCTTTTCTTCTTCATCGTCTTGATCTTGCATCATTTTCTTCATGTGATGCAATTTCTCATCCTCTTTTAGTTGAAGGAATTTGGTCCATAAACTTGAAGCCTTGGCATGTGAATCACCAACATGCACAATTGGTCCATCGTGTCGCCTTGTGAAGAATCTCCCCAACTCTACTCCTGATACCTGTCATCAAGTTCATTGTTAACCATGTATCAAGTTCATTGTTAACCACAAACACAAACACAGACACGAACATCGAACACAACACAGATACTTAGTGACATTGGTAATTTCTTTGTTGGCTTACATTAAAAGCAGCTTCGAGGATTCGAGGATGGAATCCGGAAAGTACTGAAACTGGATTGGAACCTCCTCCAATATAGAAAGACTACAAACATATATTAACAGATTAGCAAGAATGTTAATCAAATTATATATAAAGATATTAATTTGTTTTCACATATACCTGGAAAATGCCTACTCCCAAACTCTCTGATGGATCAATGCTGCAAATAATCTGCAGAGTTTGACTATCTCCGGTATTCGACAAATAGAACGTCGAACCAGCTGGAATTTGATACACATCTCCCTTCTTCAATTCACTCTCAGCCAATTCATCATCATATATGAATCCCACCTTTGCTTCTCCTGAACTAACAAACAAGATGAGAGTGGAGTCAAGATATTGAGGAACAAAGAGAGAGCTTGGTTCCATAGTAATGAAACCAATATGCAGTGGTCTCTCAGAAATTCTTCCACCATAGCTATGTAACACACTCATCTCCCCGGCATCTGTCTTCACCAAACGCTTGGAGTTTTGCAACAAGAACAGTTTTTCGTGCTTCGAATGTGAGCCATTTTCTTTATCTTGTGTTTCTGTTCCCCATAACCCCATTGTCATGGACACGCCATGACAAAGAATAAGTAGCATGATCAAAAGAGTCGCTCTGTTTGCCATAGTGTCTTGGCTTGTTGCTTACAGTTTTGAAGCTTGCTTGAGTGAAAAGGAAGGACAAGGAGAGTTTATTATATAGGAGAAAGAGAGTTTTGGGAGAGACATGTGTCAGACATGTAGAAATTTAGGATCTTGTTGTCCATGTATTGTGTTCTTTTGGAGAGAAATATTAGATCAAGGACAGACAAAGTCTTATGATTGAAAACTTCTACTATTTCAAAAATTGATGCCTTGCGTACCCATTTGCAATTTTTTTTTTAAAAATGTTTTTAGTACAACTAACTATTGTCCAAAAAATTAATTTTCAATTAGCTAGAAGAAGTTCATCAACCAACATGTTATACTTATACAATATTATCTTTCCGACGTACTATATACTTCTTCCGTCCCATAATGAGTAACCTAACATATTATTTCATACATATTAAGAAAAGTGTAAAAAAATAAAGGAGAGAATATTGTTTTTACTGTAGTACCTTTATCATGTATTGAGAATGATGAACTTTTTATTAGAGGGTAGAATTGAAAAAAATGTATTAAAAATTGAAATGAGTCATTTATTTTGGGACATAATTTTATTCCAAATGAGTCAGTCATTGTGGGACGGGGAGAGTACAATATTATCTAGTACGTTTCAAATGTTCAAATGAATTGTTCTGAAAAATAATATTCGGACACATCATCTGAATGATAAAATCTCGAGAAACCATTAATATAACATGCACTCCATTTTCCCCCTACATTCACTAACTTTTGAAAATAAAAGAGATACCCTTATTTATCAAGGATGGACGATTATTTCAGCTTGCATCGCATTAGTTTGTGGAGAGAAAGCTTAAACTTTTAGGGTGAATTTTGTCTATATTAATTACTTTTATAAACCTTGGGAGGACTCATTAGTCTAATTGGGAAGTATCTTGTTTGGTTCGCATGTACTCCAAACTAGATGAAGCGGGTCATTGGAAGACAAGACAAATGGCATGAAACAACTGTCTCTTTCAAGTAACATACATTCATATAGCTTATTAAATTATATCATTTTGGAAATTTATTTACGTAGATATTAATGATTTCTGCCTGAATCATTTTTCGGCCACGAATCCTCCAACATTTTCCTAGAATCTCTGGGAGGCAAATTATTATCGACTATGACGAATAATTGCCTCGTGTCTGCCTGATTAATCCACACAAGGAGAATTTGGCGACTGAGTCGTACAGACACACAATTGACCACATACAAGCGGAAGATATTTGTTTTAAACCATGTCATAAGCACCATCGGACGCGACCTTTAGTGAATATCATATGGTCCTCTAGTTGATGAGTTTGTGGGTCTCAAATTATGTACTAAGATCTACCTAAGCAGGTATTAAGCAAGTTCGAATATTTACAAGGTATCTGTATATATATTGATGGGATATTTGCATAGTACCATGAGCATTTGGTACCTGAGTATGTACTAAATGTGCCATATACTAGTCCATAGAGTACAATATAAGGTTAAATCCAATGGTATTGTAGTGTTTCCTACATGCATATGACACCAACATCAGAGAGAGATCCCCCAATGCCAGCTCATCAAAAGTTCTTATAGGAAGAACAAGATAAGGTAGAATATTCTATGGATGTGTTTCCCAGATGCCTTCATGTTGTCACTATTCGAGAAATTGCCATCAGTAGAGGAGAGTTTCAAGAAAGCATCCCCAGTGGGATACCATACCAGCGATGCTATTAGAGGAACGGGGTCCACATTAGTATATGAGACATTAGAGAAACAAGGGTTTGCGCCAAACTCGATAGTTAAACTCTTTTATAGACCATGTTTATTCTTGTAAACATTTTTAGTAGTAATTTATCACATTTGTTAATTTTCTATAGGAATGTCATATGGATATCTTGTTTTATCAACCAACTTATGTATGATAACCGGTATTACGTGTGATATATAGTTTTATGTTAACTTTTGACGTATTTGGTGTAAAGAGAACATGGTTCAACCAATTCACTATCATTTAATTATAAAGCTTATAGTTGAGTTAAGGGTTTGTACAGATAGTGTTATCTGTAACACCCTTCCAAACCCCACGAAATTAACGATTAATTTAATCATGTAAACATAACCACAAGGGTGTCACACTTCATAAAACATCACAATCATCCTGCTCCGTAACACAAGTTAACATAGTAACAATTAAACTACACATTTTATACCTGGGATGCTACAAGACATCCAATATATCTGATTTGATTCAAGTACTTATAGAAAAAACAACGCAACAGATTCATTATAAAAATTCAATTAATACTTCCACAATTAAGATTGAGTCTTAAACTCTAACATTCATAACATTAACAAAAGATAAGTGTCATCAACACTCAATTCAACATCTTAGAGTATCACCATGAAATTAATAGCAAATGCTGCAAAATACTCAACAAAAGAAATAAAAAAGCCAAGCGTCAACCCAACCCAATTTACATGAATTAGAGTAGGATCCTTACTACTTAAAATGATAAACTGAAACAAGCTTCAATAGCTAGCTTCCACTTACTTCCTTGGAGTCTACTCTTGAGTATGTGCATGTTACCCACGTGGAGGCAACATTCAAACAAAAGGGGTGAGTAATAATAATAATCAATCATAAACAACACAAGAGAAAAGTAAACTTCAACAAATATAGTCTACAAATCAACAACATCAATACAACATATACTCACACCTTTATTCATAATAAATAGTTCACACATAATCACATAGTAATCATCGTTAATCACCACATCGTATATCATCAATCAACATATGCAATGTCACATAGAATGTTAATGTAGGGACAATGACTTAAATGCATGTGGTACAAATTCTGAACAACTAGTTCATCCCCCCCCCCATGATCCCCACCATAGGATATATTTCCTCTTGGAACCGGAGTACACAAAAAATCGTTACCATCACCATAGGTAACGCTTCACTAAAATTCCCGAACAAGGAACTTTAGCTACTCGCACTCGAACCATCACCATAGGAAACGAGGCCACTTCATAAACAAAACCAAAGTTATAACATCATGGATGCATGGACTCTCACCATGCAGTAACACACATACGCTCAACCTCAGTTAGTCAAGTGTGTCCTCAGCAACATAATCATCATCAACATAGCATGTATATATTTGGACATGCAATATCGTTAAGACATCATCACAATATCATCATAATAACATGATCAACAACATCTTCATCAATTCATCATACAACATCATTTACCATATGCAAACATCAATAAGTATTACTACAATCAATAATAACTTCAACTTCAGCCACTCAACATAGGTATATTCATAAACTTGTAATCATGTTATTTTATTATAACATCAACAACATTTACATTGTTATCCAGTTATAATTAACATTTTCAACATCATAAATATCATTACAAGATAACATAGATAAGTACGCATAATTCTCATGAATTATGCATGTTGTCACGACATGTTGAGCCCATGAGACTAATTCCATTTGATGGCTAATTGAGTTAGCTTTCCAATGCCTCGAACGGGGTGACATTTGGATTTAGGGATCAATCTAAAAAGAACTAAAACCCTATTCTACCATTCCCTCGTATAAATCATAATTGAGAACCATTACCCACATTTACCTTAGAATTCTCCTAGAATGGCTTCTTCTTTCTCTATGGATGGATGTTCTTCTCAAGTCTCCTCTTGCTCTAGCACTCTCTTCTTCTCCTCAATTTCATGTATGCAGTAAAATGATCACTCTTTTCCTTATTCCCTTCATAAATATCCCTCAAATATAGTTTACCTCTTTTACCCTCAACTTAATCTCATACAAGTACCATCATGCCCCTAAGATCTCTACACCTCTAATTATTTCATTTTCCTTATTATTTTATTAATAAAACGCATAGAAGCTATTATTTAATAATTCTAAATGATTTTCTAACAATCTCCAATTACTCTTTATACCTCACCACATGATCACATACCCCTACTCCCTAACTTATATAATTAACCATCATGAATAACTAAAGAAACACCACAAAAATACAATTAAATCAAGTAAAATAGTTTCTAGAAAATGGGGTGTTACATTATTCAGATACAACATGCATGGGAAATATGATGTCTAAACATGGTTATCAAGTGAGTCAGAGGTTTGTGTTGATAGAGTTATCCAAATATACCCCGAGTTAAATAGACCATTTCACGCAAGTAGCTCTATAAGTAGAATGAGATAATGAGGGCCTCAAGTGTTGGATCTTGGAGAACGACCTAATGCAAGATAAATCATTCAAGAAGAAATCAGGGCGCAGAGAGACCCATAATGTAGAAGAAATGTTAACAACCAGACCATAACACATGCAGGATCCAGTCGGTCATACGAAAAATATTCCAACAGACGAAGGGAGGAATACGTGTGTTGGAACCCGTAATTATGAAAGATATACCAGGAGTGCACAAAACACGAAATTTCGGAAGGTCGAGATCAAAAGCACCTTCCATATTAGAGAATCTTCCAGAATTGACAAGATGAAATATTGTTGCTTTCACAAGAGTCATGGACACACCACCAATGACTGCATCCAGCTACAAGATATCATTGAGCGTTTGATAAAGAGAGATCATTTTTCTAGGTATAGAAAAGGCAATAAGAGAGATAGAGAAGAGTCTCTGAAGAACAAATCCCTATCCAAGATTGTGGATGCCATGGATACTAGTGATGGGACCATTAGCAAAGATGAAGGAGCGAGTAATGGGGAAGCGCCAACACATTGCAACCATTACTGGGGGACCACACCAAGCAAACATCCATAAGAAAGATGGAAGTGCCTCAGCTAAAACCCTAGAAAGACCAATCTTCTTCCTGGCCATAACGGCCACTTCGATGTGTCACAAATACTCATCTATGGCGAAAGATCTTGTGACATAATGTATTCTAAGTTGTTTGAAAAGATGGGCCTCAAGAATGAAAATGTGTGCTCATATGAAAAGCCATCCTTGCAAGCATTCAACGACACAACCACTCACCCTTGGGTATACATTGAATTAATGATATATGTGAGAGAAGGAACATACGTTCAGACTATGGAATCAAAGGTCCTTGTAGTCCCTTGCAAAAGCGTCTACAATTGCATTCTCGACAAACCTTTCACGGTTGTCCTTAATATTGTGGCCTCATTGATAACTCATTATTTGTGAGATGTTTAAGCTCTTACTACTTAATTTTAATTGATGTTAAAAAGTTGTATTAGGTTTATTTAAGTAGTTTTTGGTGTTTTTAGCTTAATTAGCACGGAGCACACTAGGTTATCTCCTTTGTGAACTTTATGTGTTTGTTACTTGTGTAAGACTACTATGGTGATAAGTTTTGGCACGACAGGAAGGCAGTAGCCCTTCAACATCATTTCCTATCAGGCCTTAGAGCCAGAAGATGATGTAAGGAGTGAAGTTTCTCATAATTTGTGAAAATGGGCCATAAGTATGAAGAAGAAACCACTAGTTGAGTAAGAAAACTTGATGAATAAGATCAAACACTACAAGATAAAACCTGCAAAAGTTGTTGGATGTTGAAGTTTATCACATGGCTTGTTGTCCCCTGCATGGTAAATTATACTACCTTGTATTTCTACGAGAGGATAAGGAGAAGAAATATATTAATTTTCCTAGGATAAACCAATGGATAATTATAAGGCCCAGGATACAGTGATAAAATTAAAACTTAAAATGAGGAAGATATAAAAGGACTACTTTGATGAAATGTGAGGAGGTTCAGAAGTTGGGAGACTTGAGAAATAACTTTGAAAAATATCTCATTTGGAGAAGAAAAATTTTAAACCAGAAGTGAAGAGATCACTTCATCTTTCTCTCTTGAATAGGTGATGAGCTACCGGGCGTGTAGAACTCGCCTCCAAGTGATTAAAAGATTGCGAGGTGTAGAAGTGTTACACTTAGGTTTTCATTTTCTCTTCATTAAGTGTTTAGAAATATTAACATTGAAAACTTGTGTCGTGTTTATTTTGCTCACCATGAGCTAAAACTCTTTATGTTGAGCAATGTGAAGTTTAATGAAAAATAGCATTTTCTGTGTAATGGACAGTGAAGATGGCTCGAGTGATTAATCTTTGATAGATGAAGATATGGGAGTATTTGTGAGACGGCACTATTAGAATATATTATTAGCAAAAATAGAATATGATATATTATTAGTGAATCTCTATCTTTAGTAATATCATTATGTAAATTAAATAGGCTTTATTGTTATTGAATCAATATGATTCAAATACTTATGTATATATACTTTACTGAGATATGAAAACAGACAGGAATTCCATTATTCTATTATGGTATCAAGAGCAGGTTTAGATTCCTAAAAACAACAATTTCTTTTTTTTCTGTCGGCCCTAATTCCTGTAATTATCATGGCCGAAAATCCTTCACCTCCTTCTCCCAAATCCAAACAAAATGCTATCCCAACCACCATCTCTCCTATTCATCCTGCACTCACTGTTTCTAATATCACAAATTTCATCAAAGTCACCCTTGACATTGAGAAAATCCAATACAATACATGGTCTGAACTGTTTAAAATACATGCCCAATCATATGAAGTTCTTAACCATATCATCCCCCCATCAACAATTGTTTCCACTTCATCACCCTCTCTCAAAGAAATTGACCCATCTCTATGGAAACGCCTCGATGCCATTGTTTTGCAATGGATTTATGGAACTATATCCATTGATCTTCTTCATACAATTATTGAACACGACTCCACCGCTCAACTTGCCTGGGATCGCCTGTTTGATATATTTTTTGATAACAAAACTTCAAGAGCTCTACCTAGAGCAAGAATTTTCCAGAGTTAGCATGGAACAATTTTCTGATGCCTCATCATACTGCCAACACATCAAGTCTCTTTCCGACCAACTCTCTAATGTCGGTGCACCTGTTTCCAACGAACGAATGGTGCTTCAACTTGTCTCCGATCTTTCTGATGATTATGTGTAATACGGTGAACTGACTTTATCGAAATGTTGTGGTTAAGTAAGAGTCGCCAACGACTTTTATTTTATCCAAATTAATGAAAGGCTAAAAGAACAGAAAAAAACCTTTTTAAAAGAAACTGAGTAGGGAGGTAATTTATACAAAGGGAAGGTGTAAGGCACCCTTTGCATCCATGGTTTTCCATGGGCTCTTAATTGCTTTGCTTTTTTTTGAAACCAAAAGTTTAGAAATGTAGAAGAAGAAAATGAGGAATTTAGCTCGTAAATGAGCGTAGCCTTATTGAAGTTTTTTAAGAAAAGGGTAGAAAAAGGAATTTAAACCAGAGCATGCAATTAAGGGCAAATTACCTTGATATTTGTAAAAGTGTTCTTTTAGCCTTTCAGGGCTATCCATACCATAGGAGGGTAGGAAGTCCTTTTATTTGGAGGTTGAAGGGTCGTCGCAATTATAGTTCGCCATAAGATTGTCCCTGCCATAGAGGGGCAGGTAGTCTAAGGGAAGGATCAGAATAGCCATCATTATTAGGCAAACAGAGGACACCTCAGCATTTCGTAGGCAACTTCGAGGGACGAGATCATATTAGCGAATCAAAGGCAACATCATTGGGACTTATGATCTTAAGAATGAACCGAGGGCAACATTGCTGAGGCATCCTCGTATTCGAGGGACTTGGCTATTCTGCACTGAAAAACACAAGGCAACAAGGCAACAGGCAATAGGCAACAGGAGAGGTTACCATAAAAGGTGTGTGGGTGCACAGTCACGTGATTAATTCAAATAATTATCTTATAATTAGCTGTTCTAAATTCAGTTCGAGGTTACACTCCCTAAATTACTAACCACGCAGTTGAATAATATAAACAGTGTTAAGTGCCTTCAAGGCCACACAATACAGTCCAGGAGCAGTTACATAATAAACCATGGGGAGGGGGAGAAAAATCAATAAAGATAAGTAGAGTAATAGGTCTGACATAAATTATAATTAGAGAAGAAATTAAAAGAGAATGAATTTTAGGGTTACCGAACATTCGAGCTTTGACTGGTTGGTTAACCATGAAAATTGGTAAAGGAAGAATAAACAACAAAGGGTGAGTGTAGGAGGAGTTCATTGATATTTGAAAGTAAACCCTAATTTATTTTATAAGGCAAAAATAAATGAATAAATAAATAAAGAATCAGGACTTAGCTTCTTGATTGGCGTGGCGCGTAGTCGGACGAACCCTGATGGTAACCCTGAAAAACTGCACAAAGAAAAAAGGAAAAAAAATTTAGTGTAGGGATGATCCTTGTAAACCCTGATTAGGGCACAAGTTAACTGTGGTTAATAGAATAAGTAAAAAAAACAAATTAATTAATTATCGGCAAAAATAAAATTTCGATCAAAATGTCTAACCCTAATGATTATTTTAATAACAATATTTTTAAATAGAATGATAAAAATTGAACTTTCGACAAAATATAAACAACTATGAAATTATATATATATATATATATATATAATTATAAAATATAAGTAAATAAATAATTAAAATAAATAAAAAAAAAATAGGAAAAAAAAAATTTATATAATTAAATAGATAAATAAAATAAAATAAAATATAGAAAAAAAACTTAGCTGATCCTGTGTGATAGTCCATTGAGATTCCATGGTAGATCTGCAAGTTTGTAGGCGTTGGATCCAACTCTGGTGTGATCCTAAGGCCTTGATATGAGGGTGCACCGTAGTCTTCTTTAGCCAGTACGCGTGGGATATGGAAACATGATAATTCAACAAAAATATATGGGGAGCCAGGTATCGAACCGGTGCCCCTTGGGTGAACAGGATGCTTGAGTTACCAACTGTGCCAATTATGTTGTTTGATATTAAACGCGCTTTGCTTAATAAATACGATGCATGGATTTTTATGGGACCTGCGCGCGAAATTCAAATTGGCCAACAGGGTGATGACAACTCATCATCCTCCCCACTGAAACCTGCAACTGAGCCTTTTACAGCGCTCTTACCAGATTAGCTATAAAAGAACCATACTTATTACCCATGTGAATCACAAAGGTACTCATACGTGCATGAAAATTAAATCCAAGACCGGATTCATATTCGTCTTCCTCATGCGAACACACCTATACCATTATCATGCCCTAAAAGTTTCTAAAACGAAAATCCCCAAATCTAAATCAAGAACCCTAACATGGCAATTATTCATAAACACGCACAGAAATTCAATTACACTTCCAGAATCACTCATAGAAGCATTATAAACAATATTATGCAAACGAAATCCATGAATTATGCCTGAATCAATGCATTCAACCTCAAATCGAAAACGACATACCGTGGCTAAAAGGAGGTATTTCTGGAGGTGTTGATTGCGTGTAATGGTCCAAACAGCTTCACTTTATTCCCAGGAACGTATAGCAAGGCTTGAAATTCTTTGGAATGCCTCCAATCTCCAAAACCGAGTTTGAGTTTTTCTAGGATTTTGAGAGCTTGAAGGTTGTATTTGGCTGCAGATTTTTCGTCCCCTAGGGGTCTGGAATGTTTCAGTACTTATAGGAGATGGGATTAGGGCAATAAAATTGATCCAAATCCTTGTGAATCAATCATGGAAAATTTGATTTGGAAATTGATTTTTCTTTCTAATTATGGCCAATATTTGATCTTTCTTGCACCTCAAACCATGTGAACGAAATTTGATTGACTTGGAGGAGTATATTGATTGATTTCTTGACTTAAAATCAAAGCAAAACCATATCTTTCATTAATTTACTAATTTATATAATTAAATTATGATTTAAATGAATAAAAAACCATAAAATAATTAATAAAAATAATATAAAATAGGAAGATATATTTTGGGACGTGCATGGGCTTAAGATGAAGATTGGATGAAAAGAATATAGGCCCATTTGGAAATATTTGGAGTTTTGGACCTTTTCTCTTCATGCATACCCTTGAACATAGGTGAACTTGTGCACCTTGCCATTTCTTCATATTTCAACATTTTTTCAAGTTCTTGGACTTTTTAGAAACCTTGAAGAGTCCTATAATCAATGCTTTTGGTCCCATGTCAAAATAATTTTCCATGCTCCTTGTGTGCTCTTTTGAAAAAGATGACTTTTGGTTGATTTTCAAAAGGGACCTATAATGTTTTGAGTCATATCTCCCAAATGAAGCATTTTTAGACTTGGCATGTGAGAGACAAAGTTGTAGAGAATTCAATTTCATTCAAAATGAGCTTTGGATGGGAAATTTATGATGTTCCATGTAGGAGTTATGGCTGGTCAAAGTTCAGTTGACTTTCTCCTATGAAAACCCTAATTTAGAAACTTTTGAATTTGTTGATTTCTGATATTTTCTTGATGAACCATGATCAATCCTTGATAAAATGGTGAATGATACTTCAAAATTAAGTTGTTGACAAAAAATCAGGAGTTTTGACTGTACTTTGACCACAGTTGACTTTTAGGTCAAACTAGTCGACTGTTGACTTTTTGAGCAATTGAGTGGTCAATCCTTTGAATTAGAGCCTGGATTTTGTCATGGGGGTAGTTTGAAACATCATAAGCCATATGAAATGCCTTGGGACCTTTGATTCATTGATTTTCTTCAGAGAAATCAAAACTCTAATTCCTTAAACCATTGTTTATGAGGGGTGTCCTTGAGTCTTGAACTTTGATATGAGTTTGATTTAAGAGAAATAAGATGGGCAAATTTTGGGGTATGACATTATGCTACTGCCGGGTCTCAAATCCGTCATTCTGATACTCTTCCCTCTTTTTACAAAGCCCGCTCGATGGTTGTCTTAGAATAAACGGCACATGCAAAATGAACGGCTGTTACCGCTGCCAATTCCACTTTTTTGGTCGCTCAGGAAGACAACAATTCAGGTTATTCACCTTCTCATCGTCCCAATTGTTGCACCCCAAAATTTGCCCACATATTTATTCCTCAACTGGCTTTCATATCACATTCATATGCATACCTCATCTAGGCCGCTCATCCATTACATTCATTTATATCATGGTTACTATTCAAAAATTGATAAGAAAAGAGCTTCTACAGAAGAAATATCTTGGTTCGAAGGAGACGTTTTGAAGTCTG
Source organism: Vicia villosa (assembly GCF_029867415.1). NCBI lineage: Eukaryota > Viridiplantae > Streptophyta > Magnoliopsida > Fabales > Fabaceae > Vicia > Vicia villosa. The sequence continues at coordinate 213,692,337 of NC_081181.1, forward strand.
ATTATACGGCATCACTCCCATTGAAGTCCTCCTAAAATCAGGGTTTCATCCTCTCCTAGTCAAAAATCAGATTAGAAAGGCACAATCCTCAGGTTCATCAGGACTCCCAAATTAGGGCTTTGACCAAAGTCAACCCTGTTTACTTTTTGGTCAATTTTTAATCAAGAGATAATTACATGGTATGAGGTGCTCGGGAGTTCCATTTGGAGTTACTCACTTGATTTCATTGGCTAATAGTTGATTGAAGTTGAATTGGAGGGTTACGGTTCAAGAATTTCATCTGGAGCAATAAAGTTAATGATAGACTTTTCAGTGCTTTGATCAAAATTGTGGCTGGTATTGACAGTTGCGATATTTGAGGAGAATTAATCAAGATACATCATCATGAACTAAGAAGTTGTGAAAAGCGGAAAAATTAAAGTGTTGACCAAGTTTGACTATCTTCAGTTAGAGTTGATTGTACCAATTTGTATCATGGTTAAAGGCAAAGTCACCTTATGAATTTGGCCCATTGTACCAATTTGTTTGTATTAAGAAAGGTCCATCCTTATAAAAAAAAAAAAAGAAGAAAAGAGAATATTGTAGAACTAATGGCATTAACCCATGCACATAACTCATCACGTGTGTTACCCCTTTTTTAGCCATACAAAAACTCATCATCATGCAAATTCAAAAGAGGTTACTACAAAAGCCATGCAAAAAGAAAAGAGCATTTTAAAAAAGATGTGTGGACTAAGTTTATGATGACAGCAATTTGATATGGGGAGGTCTTTCCAATCGGACCCCACACTACAACCATCACACAACAACACAATCTCTTGCCTCTCTCTCACAAAAGGACCCCACAATAGCATAAGGTGAAGAAAAAATTCAGAATTACACCACCACACAAAAATGGTTCTCTTTTTCTCATGAGAAAACAAAAAAAAAGCTAGAGAATATCTTTCTCTCTCCGCGCGGACAACAACAAGAACTTCACGATGGGCTCTCTCTCATTTTTTCTTCTTTCCGCCACAAACTTGCTCATTAAGCATAGAAAAGTCATACACTACAGCCATTCCACCATAACATCAATGCACTCACCATAATAGCCGTGCAAGCTCACCATATATATAGAAAATCCTTCACAATTTTCCAAGAGACCACGCTTTTCATTTTTCACGATTCATCTCACCTTCACTCTCATCTTTCTCCTCTCACTTCTCTCTCATTCTTCTCCCTCTCCATCATAACAACCTAACAAATTTCATAACAAACTCTCCATGGAAACACCACCGAGCTCCTGATCTTCATCAAACTCCTTCCACCATCGCAACCACCTCCAACCATCAGCCTTCTTCATCTTCATCACCTTCATTCAACCATAAGGATCTAACCAACCTCCATAACCGAATCACCACCACCTTCAAACTCTCTCTCACAATCATCATCACCTTCCCCAATATTAACTTCACATCGATCAAGGAAACCTTCACAACCACAAGGAAACCGTTGCAAACGTAACGAGACTCGAGAAATCGGTTACAACAAGTTTGAAGAGGAATCACGGAAAGTCTGCAACAAGATTGTTAAAGCCATAGTAGAGTTTCTTGAAGCTTGCGGTTCGCCAACAGGTAAGTTTTCTTGTATCTTTCTCAGCATCTTAGTATTATCGATTTGCTTTCCGATTCAATATTGTATGTTGTGATTCTTGATGATAGAGTGTTTAAATGTTAAAACCGATGGCATATTTGGAATCTACGTTAAAAATTGAGTGGGAATGGTGGTTCTTTTTTTTATTTTCCGATCACTTTCACATCGGCGCCGTCATGGCCGCCGTTTTGTTCACCGGAGAAGAAGGGTGTTTCATGGCACTGTTCACGTGAGCCTCATGAGGGTTTCTGCCAGGTGTTCCACGATCAATCGTTTTTTATTTCAATTAATTTGGTTTTTTTTTAATAATGGATAATTGATGTTAGATGCTGATTAGCTGGGTTGTTGTTTTGGCGTTAGTGACTTAAGTTTACTTGGACCAATTGATGCTAATGTGTGTTAGTTCTCATGTCACGTATAAATACCATATGATAAATCAATAGCATGCATGTTGATCACATAGAAAATGAAATAATAAAAAGAAACATAGTAAAAGCTGGGCCATGCTCTTGTGTTTGAACTATGGGCTTAGACCATTTCGCTTTCCACGCCTCCTCGCGTCAGGCCCAAACGCGCCAATAACTAAGATATAGTTCAAATCTTTTTTACTTTCTCACCCCCAGACTTAGGCAGATTTGTCTTTTGCTTAGAAATTGTTTCCTCTTCGATTTTTGCTTGCTAAATCATTTTATCATGAAATAAAAAATAAATAAAAATATGTTTTAAATAGAATAATGTGTGTAGAAATTTTTGATATTTTTGTTAGATTTTTAGAACTTAGTTTATTGTTTTTAATAAATCATTTTCTTTAGTGTGTTCATTGTGTTTTTTAAGTTTGATCGGTTTTGCCAATTAATTTTGTTTAATACCTTAGGAGTAGAATTTGATTGCCATTTTTTGTGTGATATCAGTAGACTCATATACCATATTGTGTGGAAAAGATAAAAGTCCAATTCCATGTTTTGGTTATGTTTTCATTAGGTTTTCTATGCCCGATTAATGTGCGTCTCTAAACGGATAACCATGTGAATTTGACCTATAATTTGCTTTGCCTTTATGCAATTGACTTGGTTTCTTTTTGTACATATAAATAGGGATGTTTAGAGGTCCTAAGACCTGGAGTTGAATTTTTCAAGTCATGTTTTCTTATCTTACTTAATTTTTCTTTTTTACTTGTAAATGACTCACCTTTGGTTAACGATCGCACCATAATTTGTCCGAATGACCTATAATTTTGTATGAAACTTTGTGACTTGATTCCATAATTGTTTAGACACCTATTAGAGGTCATTAGCTACTGACTTCCATCATTTGATTGCATTCTTCTAACTTCACTCCTAATTTGAATTCTATTAACTAGTTTTGACCTAGTTTTGTATAGTTTTGTTAGAACTTTGTTTGTTTCAAGTTAATTGACTAACATAGATTGGTATAAGGTCTTGGACCTATAAATGAACTAATTGCTACTGACTTTAAGCTTTGTTCATGTTTTCATTTGCTTTTTGTTTCGGTTAATTGATGTTTGTTCACTAATTGTTAAGTAGCGATTCAAGCGATACTTTGGTAACTCTTTGTGAATATTTTCGTGTGATGTCATGATGCTTTTGTGTTTGATTTAGGACACTTATTTCCTTGGTTTGCTACTGCCCTAGGGCTCTCTTCTCATCTTGTTGGAGTTGTAACTCCATTCTTTTGCCATGTTCCCTTAGACTCTTCCTTCTTTGTTAAGAGGAATTGAGATAGGTTAGGATAGTTATCCTTGACCTTAGGGCCATTAGGCTTAGAATAGAATAACTTAGATTAGAGAATAGGTTAGTTCCCCCCTTTGTTCATTCTTTTTTCTTTTCAACTTTAAAACACTAATAAATAAAGAGGCGAATCACATTAAGAAAGTGATAGAGAAATGAGTGGGATTCATTCCCTAATCTGTTTCTCAATCACTTAGTGGCATAGAAATGAGTGGGATTCATTCCCTAATCTGTTTCTCGGTCACTATTTAATGGGAGAGAAATGAGTGGGATTCATTCCCTAATCTGTTTCTCAAACATTAATTAATGGGAGAGAAGTGAGTGGGATTCATTCCCTAATCTGCTTCTCGATCATTACATAATGGGATAGAAGTGAGTGGGATTCATTCCCTAATCTGCTTCTCGATCATTATACATGTTATGTGATTCTAATCGCAAAGTAAATTCCCTAAAAAATACCCAACCAAAAACATTTAAAACACTTAATAAAGGCTTGAATTAAAACAAAGTGACGAAGTGGTGCGAAACCTTGTATTGGGTTTTGTTCATCATGTAGTTACATAAAAAACACAAACCCAAGTTCTTTTCTTTTGCCTTGTTAGGCGCTTAAGAACAAGTTAAGTCCTTTCCAAAAGTAGGCGTATAAGTCTCCAAAGGTCGAGCATCGTGGATTGTGACCTTAACCTCTGTTCAACTAAAAAACACAAAACAAATGGAAACTATTGAGCCGAACTACGGTCGCTCTGATTCCTTGTAAGGGATACGTAGGCATTGGGTCGCGGGGCCTAAGCGAGCACACTTGTAAATAATTCCTTCTTTTCCCCGTATTTCTTTTGCATGCATTCGCATTTAGGTTTAGACATAGATACACCCTTTAGATAGAAACAAACATAGGTGGATACCATCGAGTACGATGGGCGTGAGGGGTGCTAACACCTTCCCCTCGCGTAACCGACTCCCGTGCCCTGTTCTCTGGTCGAAAGACCTTGTTTTATCCTGAGTTAGGTTTCTGATATTCCTTTCCCGCGATGGGATGAATATATTAGTGGCGACTCTGATCCATTTTTCGCGGTAGCGACAGCTGGCGACTCTGCTGGGGATGTTGCTAGACCTGTTGCTGGTCCGTCCTTAGTTGAGTCGATCCTAGCCTGCGTTTGTTTGTTTATTTACTGGGTGTTTATTTGTTTTTATGTCTATACCTTGTATATATGTTTACCTGTTTACTTTTTTGCTTGCATATCATGTTTATTTCTGTTTGCATATCATGCATATGGATTATATTCTGTGTTCCTTGGGGTCTTCTGTTCTGTTTTGCAGGTTGGGTGGGTTGTTCTATGAGGTAAAAGGCCCAATACCCAGGCCAGAGTTAACACATAGGATACCTAGGATAGAGTGGATAGTCATGACGCCAACAGAATGTCAGGTTCTGTTGATTGCGATCATGAGACCCACGACCAGCTGAGACTCGAATGGGATACCGTTGTTGGCATGTATTTGCAACAATGATGGTGTTTCAGGAGAGTTGTTAACGCTGGAGACCTTTTGACCTACCTTGACCTAGATTCACCTGTGAGTGGGGTGGGATATACATGACAGGTACCGTTGGTGACTATTCTATTCTGTTGGTGACTATTGGTTCTCCTGGTATTCAAAAAGGTGTCGAACCTTTGATCTCATGACATTTGACCTACCGAGGCTTTACATCAGTTATTCAGAGGATTGTATAGTGGTTACTTGGATTATATGGACCTTGATCTCATGCTTTTGCATTGCATAACATCATTACTTTATCCACTTCATTTGTGGGGGAATCTAAAGTCTATTTCCAAAAAAAAGAAGAGGAAATGAAAGAAAAAAAGTGGAAAAAAAGAAAAGATGGAAAAAGAGAAAGAAAAGATACTATATGCAAAAAAAAAAAAAAAAAAAGAATAAAAAAGGAAATAAAAGTTGATGAAAAGACTTTAGGATCCCTTAGAAATGAAACATGCATTCACACTATCATGCATTTCATGGTTCTATCAATGGGGGCCCTTTCCATTCAAATTCTGACTTCAATAAAAAATTGACTTCTCACCGCTATGTGCTTGAAAGTTAACAATGGAACAACTCCGTGGGGTTTTGACTAAGATAAGAACGGAAATGGGGGCTGACATGAATCAGAGTAGGGAGGTTATTCAAGCCTTTTCTCTTTGACAAGAAGGGTTGAGACAAGTTCTTCAAAGGCCAAATGCAATGTTAATCTCATCTCAAAAGAAGGTCCTATGAAGCAGAAGGTCTGAAATAATGTTGAGATTTCTATTCTTGGTAAGGAGCATTCACATCATTGAAGTCTTCAAGTTTCCGAGTATTGAAAATAACAAAAGATTCCACCTCTTGAAGACAGGGTTGAAAGCCATAAAAGATTGTGACTCCATTGATTTAGACATTGGTGGATTGTGCCTAGTGCTTGATGTCAAGAGCTGCAAAGGTCATTTAGTTTCTCTCTAGATAGTTTGGACATGCAAGCCAAAGTGGTAGTCATCATTTTTACATATGTGGAAATTGCTTGGGGCTCCCGACCGAGGGATAAGCAAGACGTATTCTTATCTTGAGCATTGTGTCATTTGCATTGCTTGAATCCCTAAAGCACTACAAATTCTTGTGCAACTTCGTTAGAATATTTTTCCATGTGATAATCAAGAGGGTTCTACGAAGACATTTCTCATTCTCAAGCTTTGGCTTCATATCATGAGTCATCTCTCCCCGAAATTTTCTTCTAAGTGACATTTGACCGTCGACAGAGAAAGAAAGAATATGAGACAGAAACAATATGGGAAACGAAGTGATGTAATTTCAATGCCTTGTACTCAGTTATATCCTTGATTGTTGGTATTCCAGTTGGTGTTTTGGGCTTTCCTTACCACACGTAGCTCTCCTGAGTGTGATGATCATACTATCTTCTTCCATTTATATTGGTGATTACTATTCTAGCATCTATATTTGGGGCTCCCGACCGAGGGATAAGCAAGACATTGTCTATCTTGAGTATTGCATCATTTGCATTGCTCGAATCCCTAAAGTAAGGCAAAAATGCACCACTCTTGTACGCCTTTGTTGGAATATTCTTCTGGGAAGTAATCTAAAGTGTGTGGAAGAAACATATGATAATGTTAAGTGGCTACCATGCTGGGGCACCTAGCCATTCAACTGAAGGTGGTAGGACATTCAAAGGCAGAATTCAAGTCCTCGTTGATTTCGGAAGAACCACAATCCACTCCAAGAGGTCTTATGCACAAGTTGAAGTCTCAATGGGGTATCAAAACTGACAAAAGGCATTCGAGAGCAATAAGTCCATACGTTGTCAAGTCTCCTCAACAAGGGCATTCCTCTAGTTTTTATTGCATTCTCATTGGTAACATTCCATTGTTTGTTTAAGCATTGCTAGCATGTAAAAACTTGTTAATTTTCGAATGAAAATCATAATACATTGTTTATGTTTGTCTTGAAGTAATCCATTCGTTTTCACTCAAAAAAAAATGTTTTTGGCATTACGATACCAACTTTACTAATCACTTGCTTAGGCAAAGAGCGGAGGGAGAATGATGACAATAAAAATGCAAAATCCCTAATCATGTGTTTTTGAATAAAACCCTGCTGATGATGTACAGGCATTGTTTCAAATCCACAAACACCGGAGATATAAGGGAGATAGACCCTCGTTAAACCCCTTTGAGCCTTGAAGTAGGAGTTTCCTTTCTGATAAAAAAAAACCCTTGTTTTTAACCCTGGGGCAGGGTAGTGTTCATTTAACTTGATCAAGTGTTCAAAACTCATAAAGGGTATGTATCTAAGGATACAACAATGGTTATCCTTCAAAAGGTTGAGGAAAGTCAAAACCGTGATGGTTATCCTTCACCTATCAAAAGGACAGAAGATGACGATACCACAATGGTAATCCTTCATCAATCATGGAATGAGGCAATCGCAATCACTTCCAACGAATCAAAGACAATGTGAGGTCACACGACTTGCTCAAAAAAAAAGAGAAAATAAATAAATACAAAAAAATGAAAAAAATGAAAAAAAGTGATGAAAGAAAAGAATATAGCAATAAAAAGAAAAAGGATGGTGAAAATAAAGAAAGAACAAAGTCGTGTGATAATGAATCAGAAGAATAAAAGGTGAGCGACTGCCATGTCCGAAAGACCTCATTGATTCCTCAACCATTTCAAAATTCCTTGTGAGGGATGAGCACTCATGTTGAGTTAATTGAGTATAGGAATGGAGAACATCACGAAGGGGGTGGGCACCAAATAATTTTGAGCCTGAAAATCCTTTGTTTCTGAAAACCGTGAACCCGGCCAAGTTACAACCCTTAAAAGTCCTAATTGAAGTAGGGTTTATTTCGAAGACGCACTCCAACAAGATAGCGTTTAGCTGACTCCCAATGAAGCGTAACACATATATGTTGGTATTGTATGCCCGCTTTACATTTCATTCACAAGAGGTGGCCACCTCATTTCATAAAAAGTTTTAAACTTCAAGACTAGCATAGGCTTTGCATTAGAATTATCATTCTTAGAATTAACATTCTTTTGCATACAAAACATTTGCTTAAACATCAAGAAAGTTTCCATGATGAGAATCCGTAAAGAGCTTGACAAAGTAAAAGAGACTTGAGAACTCCGTAGAGTAAAAACAATCATTTCAGAGACTGATTATCAAAGCAAGTTGTTTGAAGGCTCCATTGAACATGTGCAGTTTAATGCCCTCGTTGTTTGATCATTAAAGGACAAGTGCCTGAAGACCCCGTTGAGCCCGATCATTTTGATATTGTTCTTGATTGGTTACCCTGAGGGGAAAGGGTTGAATGCTCCATTGAGCAAATTAGTTGATACCTTCTTTGATTGACTACCCAGAGGGGAGAAGTTTGAATACTCGATGGAGTAGATGCATTTTGATTAAGTACCCTGAGGGGAAGAGTTTGAAGACTCCATTGAGCGTGATAAAGTTGCTTCCATAATTTGGTTGACTTCAAAGGAAGTAGACTTGAGGATCATGATAAGATGTACGTAATCAGGGGCAGTCACGACGAGGAATCTCTCTCGTGAGTTCAGCTAATCTGGGGCAATCAAATCGAGGTTTGACATCTCAAAATTCGACCAATCAGGATCAATCAAGTCGAGGAATCTCTCTCTTGATTTCAACCAATATGAAGTAGTGATGTCGAGGCGTCTCTCTCAAAATTCAATCAATCAAGTCGAGGAATCTCTCTCTTGATTTCAATCAATCTAAAGCAGTGATGTCGAAACATCTCTCTCAGAATTCAGTCAATCTGGGGCAATTACGTCGAGATTCGAAAAAACTCTTCAAGGATATGTTGATCAAGAGAAAGAATATTTCAAATAATTGAATATGCTGGGGTAGAATTTTCTCAAGTAATGGTGGTGTAAGGATCATTTCGAGGCAAATGTCTTCGTCAAATTAGATATCTTCACAAGTCAGGTGGCCTAGGGCATACTCCTTTGGTTTGTATTGAAGAAACCATTATTCACCTGTAAGGTGCGATTGTCCATCACAGAATGGAAGAGTATCATAATGCTTTTCCCCAACAAGTTACTCTCTCCTCAAGCATAGAAGTTTATTTCTCCTTGAAAAGTCTCTCTCCTCAAGCATAGGAGTTTAGTTCTCCAGGGAGTTGGTTCCATTCCTTGAGCATAGGAGTTTATTTCTCCTGGAAAAATATCCCCCCGAGCATAGGAGTTTATTTCTCCTGGAAATTTGTTCTTTCCTCAAGTATAGGAGTTTATTTCTCCTCAGAGTTGTTCCAATCCTCTCAACAAGGGTTCCTCATCAGGGTTCTCATCCCTAATATGGTAAATTGAGGGAATCTCCTCAAGCTAAAAATTCTCCGAGCTATGGCACATGGCGAGAAGTCAGATATTATTCTTCAAGTCGACCAAAGAAAAAGTATATCTTGCAAGTTAAAGTCCAATGTCTATTGGCACCCCCACAGAGTTCTTAACACTATGGGGATTCTCCCTGGTGTTTACCTCTCCCGAGGTCAGAGACGAAGCTCGATCGACAAGTTAGCGGAATATTCTCTAAAAGGGCCCTTGTCATCTCTGCATATAGTAATCATTGCATTCACATTGCATCTTCAAAAAGCGTAGCATTTCCATGAATATGGAGCATTACGCCATGAGAAAAATCAAACACGCATCAATGCATAAGCCAAGTTTGTATGTGCTTCCAAGGCACAAAGTAACACATCCCCAATAAGAGTCTAGTCGTTACTGGTCTCCTTCAGTCAAGCCCAATGATTATTGGCATCTCTCTCCTTAAAGTCCTGTGGTTACAGGCATCCTTCAAAGTCTGGTTGTTACCAGCAAAGTCCTGTTGTTACAGGCACCTTTGGTCAGCTCTAGTTGTTACTAGTCTGTTCCTTTAAAGTCCTGTGGTTACAGGCATCCTTCAAAGTCTGGTTGTTACCAGCAAAGTCCTGTTGTTACAGGAACCTTTGGTCAGCTCTAGTTGTTACTAGTCTGTTCCTTTAAAGTCCTGTGGTTACAGGCATCCTTCAAAGTCTGGTTGTTACCAGCAAAGTCCTGTTGTTACGGGCATCCTTTGGTCAGTTCTAGTTGTTACTAGTCTGTTCCTTTAAAGTCCTGTGGTTACAGGCATCCTTCAAAGTCTGGTTGTTACCAGCAAAGTCCTGTTGTTACAGGCACCTTTGGTCAGCTCTAGTTGTTACTAGTCTGTTCCTTTAAAGTCCTGTGGTTACAGGCATCCTTCAAAGTCTGGTTGTTACCAGCAAAGTCCTGTTGTTACAGGCACCTTTGGTCAGCTCTAGTTGTTACTAGTCTGTTCCTTTAAAGTCCTGTGGTTACAGGCATCCTTCAAAGTCTGGTTGTTACCAGCAAAGTCATGTTGTTACGGGCATCCTTTGGTCAGTTCTAGTTGTTATTAGTCTGTTCCTTTAAAGTCCTGTTGTTACAGGCGTCCTTTGGTTAGGTCTGATTGTTGTTGGTCCTCTCCCTCAAGGTCTGGTTGTTACCAGCGAAAGTCCTATTGTTATAGGCATCCTTTGGTCAGTCCTAGTTGTTACTAGTCTGTTCCTGAAAGTCCTGTTGTTACAGGCGTCCTTTGGCTAGGTCTGATTGTTATTGGTCCTTTCCTTCAAAGCCCGGTTGTTATCGGCAAAGGTCCAGTAGTTGACTGGCGTTTCTTGTTTATGTCAAGCATTTGATAGTATCCCTTGTTTGGAGTCAATAGTAACTGATGTCCTCATTCAAAATCACAATTACAAGTATCTCTTCAGAGTTGTTACTCCAGAGCGCAAATCTTGATGGTACTTTCGGGTATTCAATCCACTTACACCTTAAATGTCCGAAACCCAAGATGTTTGTACATTCAGGTCCAAGAAGATTGAATAGGGGCAGCTGTTGCACCCCAAAATTTGCCCACATATTTATTCCTCAACTGGCTTTCATATCACATTCATATGCATACCTCATCTAGGCCGCTCATCCATTACATTCATTTATATCATGGTTACTATTCAAAAATTGATAAGAAAAGAGCTTCTACAGAAGAAATATCTTGGTTCGAAGGAGACGTTTTGAAGTCTGATTATACGGCATCACTCCCATTGAAGTCCTCCTAAAATCAGGGTTTCATCCTCTCCTAGTCAAAAATCAGATTAGAAAGGCACAATCCTCAGGTTCATCAGGACTCCCAAATTAGGGCTTTGACCAAAGTCAACCCTGTTTACTTTTTGGTCAATTTTTAATCAAGAGATAATTACATGGTATGAGGTGCTCGGGAGTTCCATTTGGAGTTACTCACTTGATTTCATTGGCTAATAGTTGATTGAAGTTGAATTGGAGGGTTACGGTTCAAGAATTTCATCTGGAGCAATAAAGTTAATGATAGACTTTTCAGTGCTTTGATCAAAATTGTGGCTGGTATTGACAGTTGCGATATTTGAGGAGAATTAATCAAGATACATCATCATGAACTAAGAAGTTGTGAAAAGCGGAAAAATTAAAGTGTTGACCAAGTTTGACTATCTTCAGTTAGAGTTGATTGTACCAATTTGTATCATGGTTAAAGGCAAAGTCACCTTATGAATTTGGCCCATTGTACCAATTTGTTTGTATTAAGAAAGGTCCATCCTTATAAAAAAAAAAAAAGAAGAAAAGAGAATATTGTAGAACTAATGGCATTAACCCATGCACATAACTCATCACGTGTGTTACCCCTTTTTTAGCCATACAAAAACTCATCATCATGCAAATTCAAAAGAGGTTACTACAAAAGCCATGCAAAAAGAAAAGAGCATTTTAAAAAAGATGTGTGGACTAAGTTTATGATGACAGCAATTTGATATGGGGAGGTCTTTCCAATCGGACCCCACACTACAACCATCACACAACAACACAATCTCTTGCCTCTCTCTCACAAAAGGACCCCACAATAGCATAAGGTGAAGAAAAAATTCAGAATTACACCACCACACAAAAATGGTTCTCTTTTTCTCATGAGAAAACAAAAAAAAAGCTAGAGAATATCTTTCTCTCTCCGCGCGGACAACAACAAGAACTTCACGATGGGCTCTCTCTCATTTTTTCTTCTTTCCGCCACAAACTTGCTCATTAAGCATAGAAAAGTCATACACTACAGCCATTCCACCATAACATCAATGCACTCACCATAATAGCCGTGCAAGCTCACCATATATATAGAAAATCCTTCACAATTTTCCAAGAGACCACGCTTTTCATTTTTCACGATTCATCTCACCTTCACTCTCATCTTTCTCCTCTCACTTCTCTCTCATTCTTCTCCCTCTCCATCATAACAACCTAACAAATTTCATAACAAACTCTCCATGGAAACACCACCGAGCTCCTGATCTTCATCAAACTCCTTCCACCATCGCAACCACCTCCAACCATCAGCCTTCTTCATCTTCATCACCTTCATTCAACCATAAGGATCTAACCAACCTCCATAACCGAATCACCACCACCTTCAAACTCTCTCTCACAATCATCATCACCTTCCCCAATATTAACTTCACATCGATCAAGGAAACCTTCACAACCACAAGGAAACCGTTGCAAACGTAACGAGACTCGAGAAATCGGTTACAACAAGTTTGAAGAGGAATCACGGAAAGTCTGCAACAAGATTGTTAAAGCCATAGTAGAGTTTCTTGAAGCTTGCGGTTCGCCAACAGGTAAGTTTTCTTGTATCTTTCTCAGCATCTTAGTATTATCGATTTGCTTTCCGATTCAATATTGTATGTTGTGATTCTTGATGATAGAGTGTTTAAATGTTAAAACCGATGGCATATTTGGAATCTACGTTAAAAATTGAGTGGGAATGGTGGTTCTTTTTTTTATTTTCCGATCACTTTCACATCGGCGCCGTCATGGCCGCCGTTTTGTTCACCGGAGAAGAAGGGTGTTTCATGGCACTGTTCACGTGAGCCTCATGAGGGTTTCTGCCAGGTGTTCCACGATCAATCGTTTTTTATTTCAATTAATTTGGTTTTTTTTTAATAATGGATAATTGATGTTAGATGCTGATTAGCTGGGTTGTTGTTTTGGCGTTAGTGACTTAAGTTTACTTGGACCAATTGATGCTAATGTGTGTTAGTTCTCATGTCACGTATAAATACCATATGATAAATCAATAGCATGCATGTTGATCACATAGAAAATGAAATAATAAAAAGAAACATAGTAAAAGCTGGGCCATGCTCTTGTGTTTGAACTATGGGCTTAGACCATTTCGCTTTCCACGCCTCCTCGCGTCAGGCCCAAACGCGCCAATAACTAAGATATAGTTCAAATCTTTTTTACTTTCTCACCCCCAGACTTAGGCAGATTTGTCTTTTGCTTAGAAATTGTTTCCTCTTCGATTTTTGCTTGCTAAATCATTTTATCATGAAATAAAAAATAAATAAAAATATGTTTTAAATAGAATAATGTGTGTAGAAATTTTTGATATTTTTGTTAGATTTTTAGAACTTAGTTTATTGTTTTTAATAAATCATTTTCTTTAGTGTGTTCATTGTGTTTTTTAAGTTTGATCGGTTTTGCCAATTAATTTTGTTTAATACCTTAGGAGTAGAATTTGATTGCCATTTTTTGTGTGATATCAGTAGACTCATATACCATATTGTGTGGAAAAGATAAAAGTCCAATTCCATGTTTTGGTTATGTTTTCATTAGGTTTTCTATGCCCGATTAATGTGCGTCTCTAAACGGATAACCATGTGAATTTGACCTATAATTTGCTTTGCCTTTATGCAATTGACTTGGTTTCTTTTTGTACATATAAATAGGGATGTTTAGAGGTCCTAAGACCTGGAGTTGAATTTTTCAAGTCATGTTTTCTTATCTTACTTAATTTTTCTTTTTTACTTGTAAATGACTCACCTTTGGTTAACGATCGCACCATAATTTGTCCGAATGACCTATAATTTTGTATGAAACTTTGTGACTTGATTCCATAATTGTTTAGACACCTATTAGAGGTCATTAGCTACTGACTTCCATCATTTGATTGCATTCTTCTAACTTCACTCCTAATTTGAATTCTATTAACTAGTTTTGACCTAGTTTTGTATAGTTTTGTTAGAACTTTGTTTGTTTCAAGTTAATTGACTAACATAGATTGGTATAAGGTCTTGGACCTATAAATGAACTAATTGCTACTGACTTTAAGCTTTGTTCATGTTTTCATTTGCTTTTTGTTTCGGTTAATTGATGTTTGTTCACTAATTGTTAAGTAGCGATTCAAGCGATACTTTGGTAACTCTTTGTGAATATTTTCGTGTGATGTCATGATGCTTTTGTGTTTGATTTAGGACACTTATTTCCTTGGTTTGCTACTGCCCTAGGGCTCTCTTCTCATCTTGTTGGAGTTGTAACTCCATTCTTTTGCCATGTTCCCTTAGACTCTTCCTTCTTTGTTAAGAGGAATTGAGATAGGTTAGGATAGTTATCCTTGACCTTAGGGCCATTAGGCTTAGAATAGAATAACTTAGATTAGAGAATAGGTTAGTTCCCCCCTTTGTTCATTCTTTTTTCTTTTCAACTTTAAAACACTAATAAATAAAGAGGCGAATCACATTAAGAAAGTGATAGAGAAATGAGTGGGATTCATTCCCTAATCTGTTTCTCAATCACTTAGTGGCATAGAAATGAGTGGGATTCATTCCCTAATCTGTTTCTCGGTCACTATTTAATGGGAGAGAAATGAGTGGGATTCATTCCCTAATCTGTTTCTCAAACATTAATTAATGGGAGAGAAGTGAGTGGGATTCATTCCCTAATCTGCTTCTCGATCATTACATAATGGGATAGAAGTGAGTGGGATTCATTCCCTAATCTGCTTCTCGATCATTATACATGTTATGTGATTCTAATCGCAAAGTAAATTCCCTAAAAAATACCCAACCAAAAACATTTAAAACACTTAATAAAGGCTTGAATTAAAACAAAGTGACGAAGTGGTGCGAAACCTTGTATTGGGTTTTGTTCATCATGTAGTTACATAAAAAACACAAACCCAAGTTCTTTTCTTTTGCCTTGTTAGGCGCTTAAGAACAAGTTAAGTCCTTTCCAAAAGTAGGCGTATAAGTCTCCAAAGGTCGAGCATCGTGGATTGTGACCTTAACCTCTGTTCAACTAAAAAACACAAAACAAATGGAAACTATTGAGCCGAACTACGGTCGCTCTGATTCCTTGTAAGGGATACGTAGGCATTGGGTCGCGGGGCCTAAGCGAGCACACTTGTAAATAATTCCTTCTTTTCCCCGTATTTCTTTTGCATGCATTCGCATTTAGGTTTAGACATAGATACACCCTTTAGATAGAAACAAACATAGGTGGATACCATCGAGTACGATGGGCGTGAGGGGTGCTAACACCTTCCCCTCGCGTAACCGACTCCCGTGCCCTGTTCTCTGGTCGAAAGACCTTGTTTTATCCTGAGTTAGGTTTCTGATATTCCTTTCCCGCGATGGGATGAATATATTAGTGGCGACTCTGATCCATTTTTCGCGGTAGCGACACCAATCGCAACAATAACAACAACAATGGAGGTCGCAATGGTCGTGGAGGTTCTAATCATAACCGTGGTAGTCGAGGTCGCGGACAAGGAGGAGGTCGAGGTGGACGATATCATTACCATCAACACAGACCATGGCAGCAAACACAAACATCACAACATCAGTGGGCCACTCAACCTTGGAATGCACAGTGGCAGCCGTGGGCTATTCCTCCTCGCCCTTATCCTACAACCGGTTGGCAAAGGCCAACAACTCTAAACCGTCAGCCTGGTATCTTGGGAGCAAAACCACAACAAGCACATGTTGCTGCAACTCAGTCATCATCTGCACCAACTGACATTCAAGCTGCTATGCACACTTTATCTCTTGCTCCTCCCGACGAAAAGTGGTACATGGATACCGGGGCTACATCTCACATGACATCAAACGGAGGTAATCTTACGTCTTATTCCAATATTAGCAACAATATTACTGTCGGTAGTGGTCATAACATTCCAGTTATTGGTTGTAGTAATGCATTATTACAGAACCCTCAATACCCCTTAACCTTAAACAATGTCTTGCATGCACCCAAATTAATCAAAAATCTTGTTTCTGTGAGAAAATTTACCATTGACAATGAAGTTTCTATTGGATTTGACCCATTTGGTTTTTCTGTGAAGGATTTTCAGACAGGGATGCCTTTAATGAGATGCAATAGCTCTGGTGATCTTTACCCTCTAACCACAAGACCATACAATCCAAGCTCAACACCGTCTACCTTTGCCGCTTTATCCAATGAAATATGGCATAATCGTTTAGGACATCCGGGAGCATCTATTTTGAATTCTCTTCACCGAAACAATTCTATCTCATGTAATAAGTTTCGAAACAATTTCTTCTGTCAGTCTTGTCAACTCGGAAAACAAATAAAGTTACCTTTTTATGAGTCCTTGTCGTCTACCTTATTACCCTTTGATATTATGCACAGTGATATATGGACATCACCAACTCTTAGTTCTAGTGGTCATCGTTATTACATTTTATTTCTTGATGATTTTACAAACTTTTTATGGACCTTTCCTCTAGCAAACAAATCACAAACTCACTCCATTTTTTTACAATTTCGTAATCACATTAAAACACAATTTGAAAAACACATTAAATGTTTTCAATGTGATAACGGAAAGGAAAATATGACAACTCTCTTTTTCATCAATTTTGCAAGCAAAACGGAATGATATTCTGATTTTCATGTCCTCACACATCACCTTAAAATGGAAAAGCCGAGCGAAAAATTCGTACTATCAATAATATCATTCGCACTCTCCTTACTCATGCGTCAATGCCACCTTCTTTTTGGCATCACGCACTTCAAATGGCTACTTATCTCTTAAATATCCTACCCAACAAGAAACTAGCTCTTGAAACACCAACCAATATTCTTTACCAAAAATCCCCATCCTACTCTCATCTTAAAATTTTTGGTTGTTTATGTTTTC
This sequence comes from Vicia villosa, assembly GCF_029867415.1. Taxonomy (NCBI): domain Eukaryota; kingdom Viridiplantae; phylum Streptophyta; class Magnoliopsida; order Fabales; family Fabaceae; genus Vicia; species Vicia villosa. Next base: position 213,709,265 of record NC_081181.1, read on the forward strand.
CCCTCATCCCTTCCACTACAAGAAATAAACTTCAAGCAAGATCCACACCATGTGTATTTTTAGGATATCCATCCAATCATAGAGGTTACAAATGTTTTGAACTTTGAAGTCGTAAAATCATCATTTCTAGGCACGTCACATTTGATGAAAATATTTTTCCTTTCTCAAAATTCAATGCTCCCGAGTCCTCCTGCTATAATTTTTTGGATACAAGTGATACAACATTTCCTTATCATTTGCTACAATCTAAATCAACCTTCCCTACAAATAAACCTAACCCATACAACCAACCTCCCCCTACCACGACAACTTCACTCACCCCACCATCTTCCATCACCACGACTACACACGGCCACCACTCCACACGCCACCACTACACCTAACACGACCTCTCCCCATCAACCACCTACACCTAACCCTCCTTTAGCCAACCCTCCACTCTCTCCTCAAATGACAACCCGAGCACAACATGGCATCTTCAAGCCTCGTCAACTATTTAATCTCCACACCTCTAGTTCACACAAATTTCTCCTTTACCTACCAATCCTATTAATGCATTACAGGACCTTAATTGGAAAATGGCCATGAAAGATGAATATGATGCTCTTATTGTAAATAAGACGTAGGAATTAGTACCACATCCTTCTAATGCTAACATTATACAAAGCTTATGGATTTTCAGGCATAAGAAGAAAGCTGATGGTTCCTTTGAGAGATACAAGGCCCAGTTAGTCGGTAATGGCTCCAATCAACAAACAGGTATCGATTATGGTGAAACTTTCAGTCCGGTAGTTAAACCTGCAACTATAAGGACGGTTATCAGTATTGCTCTTTCAAAATCATGGTGTTTACATCAATTAGATGTCAAAAATGCATTCTTACATGGGAATCTTAATGAAAATGTATACATGTTCCAACCTCCTGGTTTTCGCGATCGTGACCACCCTGATTATGTATGTTTGTTAAAGAAATCTCTCTATGGTCTTAAACAGGCGCCTCGTGCTTGGTACCAACGTTTCACTGACTTTGTTGCTACTTTGGGTTTCACTCATAGCATATGTGATCACTCTTTATTTATCTACCACCATGGAAATGACACTGCCTATATCCTTCTTTATGTGGACGATATCCTTCTGTATATATACTTTACTGAGATATGAAAACAGACAGGAATTCCATTATTCTATTAGGCACAATAAATACATGAGGAAGAACTGTCTCAAACATTGAGACATGAACTTGATAAATTTTAGAAAGTCTAATTCACCCAAGAAGTGGGATGATAAAAATAAAGATTAAAATCAAATAACATGATTTAAGTTTGGAAAACCAGAACACTATAAAAATGATTATCCAAGCTTGATTAAATGCAAAGCTAAGCAGTCGTTCTACAAACCTAAAAGTCAAGGAACAGGACGTAGGGCACATATTTTTATGGAAGAACATAAATTTTATTCCTCTTCCAAATCAAGTTTACATGAAGAAGTAGTCAATCTTTGTTTGACAGTGCGATATAAGAAGACAGACTCAAAAGCAAGTGATTCTAACACATACTCTTTACTTTCTTATAATGAGTTGTCTGAAGCATTTCACAAAAATCATGTAAAAACCTTAAAATCTTTAATATATATATATATATATATATATATATATATATATATATATATATATATATATATATATATATATATATATCCTCTTAAAAGAAAAATATTTTGAAACTTGAGTGATAAGTCTTAAAACTTAAACGTGCTTTTGAGTCCTTAAAATATGACCATGCATTTCTAGTAAATGATTAGTTGCGTTTTCCTCATACTTTAGAAGAAAATGTAGAGTTAGTTGAGTGTGATGCTTCTCCTAAGTACCCAACATAAGTTGGGTACTTAATTTACCTTGCTAGTCTTCTTATAGGCAGGGCCGGTCCTTTGAATTTAGGTGCCTTGGGCGAATCAAATGAGTGGTGCCACTATATTTTTTTTAACAATAAATACATAAGGATAAAAAAAATAATTAGATAAAAATACATTTTTATTTGACATTATGCAAAAAGAATACAAGTATGAATCTTTGAATCATTGTTTATACTACATGAAAACATAAACCACTATAAAGAGACTTATTCTTCTTTTTCTCCTTCTTCTTCTTGATCCGATCTTTTTTCCTATAAAAAAATTGACCAAACTTTTAAAATTCTTTAAATATCATCCTCTAGCATTTTTTGTTGCAAAATCATTAATAATTTATTCATAATCAATGTTCTTCAAATATTATTTGCAACTAAAATCAACGCAAGACTATTTAAATCTATCTCGTGGTATAGTATATCTCAAATAAGATTTTAATAATTTTTAATTTTGAAAAACTTCTTTCAGCAGATGTAACACTGATAGAAATAGACAATATTATTCTATAAGCTATGCATGCAATAGAAAAACAATTAAAAGTCTTTAAAGAAATCAGTATCATATAGTTTGATTTTGATTCAGTTGTTAAAACTTCTAGAATAACTTTCAATTCGTCATGTTTTAAACAAGTTTCTAGATGTTTATAACATGCTTTTAAGTCCCTATCAGATAATGATCTAAGTCTTTCAATACTAAACAAGAAAAAATATTTTTATATGTGCTATACTGCTAAAATCTTTTATCAAGTGAGTCAATTGTTTGATCTACAATATATAAGAAATAGTGATTTCGAAAAGACTCTTCAGCAGACTCTAGATTCAGTTGTGTGGGTTTAGATGAATTTTCATCAGTGTTGTTTTCTACGAATTTGACGTTTTTGAATACACACACATTCAATCTCCATTTCATTCTCAATCTTTTCAGTACTAGCCTTAACATTTACAAATCCAGATTCTCTTTTAATATATATAGATGTTAAAAAAATAATTTTTTGGTGCCCCCTAAGATTATGGGGCCCTGGGCTCCCGCCCCGCGAGCCCGTGCTCAGGGCCACCCCTGCTTATAGGAATGTCTTACAACTACAAATAAAATATGATTCCTAGATAGTGTTACTTCAATCGTTATGATGGAAACATTTCGTTATTCATTACTTCATCAAGAAAGAGAGTGACTACGTCACATATGGAGATGACAACAAAGGTAAGTTGTTATGCGAAAGTGTTGTGGAAAATTCCTCCACAATCACCATAGATGGTCTTTTATTTGTTAAAAGACTTAGACATAATCTCCTTAGTATTAGTCAATTGAGTGATAAATGATGTGCCAAATAATGGTACAAAATGTTTAGTCGTCCGGAGTGAAGACTTTTATTGTGGCATAAATGTTTAGGACGTTTTCATTTTGACTTAAATAATAAGATAACATCCAAGAATCTAGTAATTAGTCTATCTAAAATAAAGTTTTCGAAAGAGAAGTTATGTGATACATGTAAAATGGAAAGCAGACAAGAGTGTCTTTTAAATCAAAAAAATTGTGTTAGCACATCAAAACCTCATAAGCTTCTCCATCTAGATCTCTTTGGTCCCTCAAGGACTAAAAATCTCAGAGGTAATTTCTATGGCTTTGTAATAATAGATGATTTTACTAGATTCACTTGGAATATATTCTTAAGTCACAAGGAAGAAAATTTTAAGGATTTTGTTAAATTTATCAAACTTGACCAAAACCAATTTAATTTAAAAACAATCACTTTAAAAAGTGATCATGGTGATTAATTTATTAATCACTATTTTGAAAACTTTTACGATGAAAAATGGTATAACTCATAACTTCTCATGTCTACCCACTCTACAATAAATAGTATTGTAGAGTGTAAAAATCATGTTTTAGAAAATTTATCACGAACTATGATAAGTGATGGGTCTACATAAATACTTTTGGACAACTACGATTAATACTACATGACACGTCTTAAACAGGATATTCGGTAGACCTATCCTAAACAAAACCTCTACTTAAAGGTAAAAAATCAAATATTTCTTACATTTACATTTTTTGCTGCAAATACTTTATTATAAATAATCTTCCTTGAATACTCCTCATATAAGAAAGAACATATGGTTTTGAATTAATAGAACTTAGGATGTTGAAGAATCTTCCTTGAATAATATTTTTTTAATTCTTCTCTCTATGGTAATTAAAAAGTTTATTCTAAAACATATTTTCCAATGTGCTCTAAGTCTCATTTGTTCTTACTTATTGGTTTTAGAATGATTTACCACTATAGGGTCGAATATGGGGTTGAGTGTACCCAAGCGTAAATATATCAATATATTATCAAACTACTTGCTCATTTCAATTAATTAATCAAATAATAAGACTATTTGATCTCAAATTTGTTGAAATCTTAACATATGGTCTAATTTGTGTGAAAACAAACTCTATATTTCTTGTTTCGATTAAATTTTAATAGGCCTAATTATAATTTTAATCCCCTATTATCTTGTTTTTTCGGTTTTGGTCCCTTTTAAAAGAGAGCATATTTTAATGACATGGCACTAATTAACTTACGTGTCTTTGTCAAGTCAGTATGAAATTATTCCAATTCATTCTTTTTATTTTATATTTAGATTAATCTTATTTTAAAAGTTTTACAATAAAATCTAATAATTTTACAAAAAAAAAAAAAATTTTGAAACTCGAAAGAATCAAACACAGATCCACTACTTCAAATTGCGAAGGACTTTACAAGCCATGTACAATTTTGAGATTAATCGTAAAATTAATATTTTATTTTAAGGTAAATATCAGAAATATTGTTTTCAACAAAAACTATTGCAACAGTAAACCTGACAACACTACCCTATATAAGTCCAAAATAGTAAAGCTGATAACTCCTATATTAGATTACTTTCCCCTCAAAAAAATCCATGCTTTTTAATGAGCATAAATCACAACTTCACATATTTTCTTGCCAATCCAACTTCACATATTTTCTTGTTAATCCTTTTAACATATTATGCCAGCTTCACATATTTTTTTGATAATCCTCCTAACATATTATGCCTAAAATAATGAAGTCCTAATTCAAGAGTAGGAGTAATTCACTCAAAACGCAACAAAATCTAATCATGAAAAATCGAATCAAACATATTTTAAACAAATTGAAATAATTAAAAGAATGAATTTCAAACACCAAATTGAAGAAGAAAAAGTTCTAAAAAAAGTGAGGTTGCAAATAGTGAAGAAGAAAAAGTGAAGGTATATACAATATAAATCCTTATTTGATAGGGATAGTTTTTGGAAACAATATTTAAAAAATTGTAAAAGTTATATAAATTAGGGATAGTTTTTGGAAACAATATTTAAAAAATTGTAAAAGTTATATAAATTTCCTGGTAAAATAATCAGAATGGTGTATCTTGGGTAGGATGGCAAAATCTTGACAAAAGATTAGTTGCAGCCTGCAGGCGTGTGTTCATTTCTTCTATAAACGAGTTAATCTAAATATAAAAATGAATGAGTTGAAAAATTGCAATTAAGCCATTTTAATAAGTATGAATATTATTTTTTAAACTTTAAAAAATCTGCCATCTACATTCATAAGTTATTCACAACTAATTAAGCAAACATAAGAATTTTATGAAAAAAATCTTCTAATTTCATTAATTTCTTTAATTAATATATGGAATGATCATATTTAAAAATAAAGAAAACAGAAACAAAATTGAAATTATATAAAATAACCAAATAAAAACATTTTTAATCTAAATTCGTTAATAAAATCTTAGATCCAAATTAAAAAGAAGAAGAAGACAGTTTTTGTTAAAAAAAGCATGTACCTTAAAATATATTTAACAAATTTTTAATTATCACTCAGTAATATACTCTTATATAATAAATGCTAACTTAACTGGATGCCCCTTACATTTATAAATATTTATTCGAAAATACTTATGTATGAATATTTATTTGAAAATAAATATTTTAAATTTGTTGCTTGACCTTACAATTGGATATCTCTCGTTGATCGAAAAGAAGTAGGGTTTTTCAAACTACAGGCTGTTAGTTAATACATCCCTTACAAAACACTTCCTTAATTAATGAGAATTGATATATATATATATATATATATATATATATATATATATATATATATATATATATATATATATATATATATATATATATCAAAACATGACAACTACACCGTATATCATACGGTTTAGTTTTTATTTATTTATTAAATAATTATTTTTTGCACTTTTTCTAAGTAAATGAATACATAATTTTGTTGTATTTTAGTTGGTGTAAGATAAGGTGTAAAATTTTGGTGTAAAATTTTGGTGTAAATATAGCATTCTCTTAATTAATAGATGAAACTCATATGGATGTCACATTTCAGAAATGGACATTCCATGATTTAATAATAGTGAGCAAAATTAATGTTCAGTTCCTTAAATATTTTTCGTATGATTCTTAATTTAAAATAAATTTCTTATGATATAACAAACTTTAAATATATATATGGAATGATCATCAGTATAAGTTATTAAAAAAAAATATATATATAAACAAAATTGAAATTATATAAAATAACCAAATCAAAACATTTGTTAATAAAATCTTAGATCCAAATTAAAAAAAAAGAAGACAGTTTTTGTTAAAAAAACATGTACCTTTAATAATATTTAATAAATTGTTAATTGTCAGTTACTAATATACCCCTATATAAGATATGCTAACTTAACTGCATGCCCCGTACATTTATAAATATTTATTCGAAAATACTTATGCATGAATATTTATTTGAAAATAAATATTTTAAATTTGTTGCTTGACCTTACAATTTGATATCTCTCATTCATTGAAAAGAAGTAGGGTTTTTCAAACCAGTGTTTTAAAAACCGGACCGGATCTCAAACCGGTAAGGGTACTGGGTCACTGGTTTATTGGTCGAACCACTGGGTCATTGGTCGAACCACATGACTAAACCGGGTTAAGCCGGATAACTCGGTTGGATAGACCGGTCGTTATATCAAAATTATATAGGTATAAAATCTGTCAAACCGGATGATTCAGTCTCTACAAAATATAACTAGCACTTAAATTTTTTGAAAACATCATATTATAAAATAATTCACAAGTTCATAATTTAAATTTAAACTTTATACATAAGTATCACACACAATAAAATAGTACATGATTATAAAATATAATTGCAAACAAAAATTTAATCGCAACATAATCTAATTAAATAATTTATAACAAAATAATTTTATTGTCTAATAAATTTAATTTCAATAAAAGAAAAATTATTTCAATGTTGGGATCTCCTTCTTTAATATCAAAATTATGGGTACCAAAATCAACCGCATCTCCAACAATTTTTTTTAATATTTTTTTTTAATTTTAATTTTAATTAAAATAGTCAAAACAATGTTGTTTTAATTTTTTAAAATTAAAAAATTAAAAAATGCATTTAAACCACCGGTTCACAAAAACCGCTGGTTTTCCCGGTTTTAGCGGTTTACACCGGTTTTGACCGATTCACACCGGTTCAATGACATTCCCGATCCAGCTATTGAACCAGACCGGTTACCTGACCGGCTCACGGTTCAACCGGCCAGTCCGGTCCAATTTTTAAAACACTGTTTCAAACTACACACTGTTAGTTAATACATTTCTTACAAAACACTTCCTTAACTAATAGATGAAACTCACGTGGATGTCACATTTCAGAAATGGAGATTCCAAGATTTAATAAAATCAATGTTCAATTCCTTAAATATTTTTCGTATGATTCTTAATTTATATTAAATTTCTTATGATATAACAAACTTTAAATATATATGTGTGTGAGAGAGAATATCACGAGTAGAATGTCATGAAAACACCAACAACAACAAAATTTAAGAAAAATAATATTATAATTTGTTTCTCTATTGAAATTCCGTAAATTATTTTTATTTTTATTTTTTTAATGAAAAATAAAATATATTAAAAATAGAAGAAAATCATGATACAAAAAAAAATCACAAAACACATGAGATGTCCAAAAACAAGATAAAATAAACAAGATACACGACAAAAATGGAGAGCCTAAAAAATAAGGGGATAACCATGAGGAAAATTACAACTACTACAAAACCACTTCATTACCCTCAGGTTTATAGCTGAAACCAATCAGATCCTCCATCAACAAATACGTCCCAACAAAAAGAGGAGATAAACAAGATACTTCAAAGCATCTTTTTCAAGATTGGAATGTCATAATATACCATCTGTTGGAAGATATAAAAAAAATAGAAAGGATGCATTTATAGTTAAACAATTCATGTAATCACTCTACCTTCCTATCTCAAATTGAACTGAATACTGTTAGTGGTGCGTTGAGTGATGAAGATTGGCTTCTTGTGTTTCCAGAGTAACTTGATCAATTTAAAAACAAATAGTGTATGGGACTTATCCTACGTCCTAATTCCTAAAAACAAAATAATCATAGGCACTAAGTGAGTTTTTTTAAACAAACTAGATGAGACTAGAATAATTACAAGAAATAAGCTTGGCTAGTTGAAAAAAAAGGATATAATAAGGTTTAAATAATATCCTATAAGGAGACTTATGCTCTCGTAGCTCGTCTCAAAACTATTAGAATCCTTTTGGCATTCACTTATTGCCTTGATTTCAAGCGATATTAGATAGATGTTAAGTCTCCTTTCCTAAATGGTTTTATGAATAAATAGGTATACGCTTCTCAAACTTCGAGTTTTGAGGACAATGCAAATTATTACCATATTTCCAAACTAAAAAGAGCTATTTATGGTCTCAAACAAGCACCTTAGTAGTTTATTACTAGGAAAATGAATCATCTTGAAAATGTAGAAACTAATTTTTTTTATAAAACATAATGGAGAATATGTTCTATTAGCTCAGATATATGCATATGCTTTTATTTTTGGATCTACTAATGAATCTAAATAAGAAGTTTTCTAACACTTTGCAGTGTGAGTTTGAAATTTCATTAATGAGTGAACTTATGTACTTCGCGGGCCTTCAATTAAAGTAAACCAACAAGGAAACCTTCATAAGCCAAACTAAATATTGCTTAGAAGTTCTTAAGAAGTATATGACATGAAGGATACAAAATTGATATATAAACCAAATGTTCAAAGCTGATTTTTGAAGAATAGGAATTGGGAAATACAGCATGCATGGGAAATATGATGTCTAAACATGGTTATCAAGTGAGTTAGAAGTTTGTGTTGATAGAGTTATCTAAATATACCCCGAGTTAAATAGATGTCTAAACATGCATGGGATACAACATGGTTACGAAATGCATCAGGGCTTGTACAAATAGTTGATGAGTGCTAAATTATTATGAATTTGAGAGTGAATAATTAGCACTCATCGGCTTAATTCGTTTTCTTTTCGTCAATAAACCTCAATTTTAGTGTATATTTGGTATATATAGTTTATGATATAGTGTATATTGCATTATCATGTAAATATCATTGAGTTTGATTTTTTTATCTCATATTTGTAGGTATTCAAGCAATGATATTTAGTCATAGTAATATAGAGCATTGAATAAGCTTTTGAATGCTTCTGACCGTGCGTAAATCGGAGTTACGGTTCTTGAGTTATGGTGAAAGTAAGAAATTATTTTTCTTATTGCTGTTGAATTCGCCAAGCGAGCTCAGGGGATTTGAGCTCTGTTAAAAGGGTAAGTATTTCCTTTATCGTTTCCACAGGAATTGATGTGATACTATCGCCGTTCTACAGTTTGGTGTATTTTGAGCTAAGGTTGGGTAACAGTTTGGTATCATTATATGTAAAGAGCATGAAAGGTAAATAAAGACAATAAAATAGGGTTTGAAAACAATTTGAGAAAAACGTGCTAAGATTAGCATTCATTAGTTTGCTTCACATGTACTCTAATAATCATGTATATGAACCTATTAATGATTAATACAACCGCGTATCCTCTCGATACTGTTTATCTCTAAAGCAATATCGTGAATATTATCATATTAACCATCAGATGATCTCTCATGCCGACAATCAACATGATAATATTTAAAAACTTGATACAAGTGATTATTAACTCACAAATCTATCTCTAGAGTTTGTTTATTGATAGATGAATATCCTTTAGGTCAAGATTTGAAACATATCTCTCAATAGTGATCTAAAACAACAAATAGGACATAAATAACAAGATATTCACCATATATTAATCATTAACCAAGTTCATACACAAAATATTAAAATAAATACATATTTACAAACTAACTACCTCTAATCTTGACACAAGAAGATGTTTAGCTCCCCATAGTCATGGAAGCTTCAACAACAAGCAACAAAACAAGATTTGGTAGCATCAAACTCAAAGGAAGATGAAGAAAGATGCTTAGTAATCTTGAGATTACACTTGAAAATGGTTTTTCTCTTTTCTTCTCCTTTTCCCTCACTTGTAGTCTAAAAAGTATGTTATGAAAAGTTGGTAAAAAACCCCTCAAAATATCATCTTAAGTGCCTAAACACAAGTGGCCAAAAAATAGGTCCGCTAAGCGGACATCTCAAAATATCTGTTTTCTCTTCATCATCTGCTTAGCGGGATGGCTTCGCTAAGCGGACCCAAAATGAGGATTCTATTCTGCCAAGCCCCGCTTCAAGTGAGGTTATTGAATTTGGGGAGCATAAGCGCGCTTGTGGTCCGCTTAGCGGACCTGCTGATACAAGTCTTCTTCTTTTAGCCTCCAAACTTCTTTCCAAGCTCATTCTATCAAAGCCTTTCAATTCAAGCTTGCCAAAATCATCAATACCTATATAAAGATTAAAGAAAAGTCATAAAACTTAACTTATGTACAACCTAAACAAAATGTTATTCATTTACATAATATCATACTAAAAGGAATCAAAACTTGGTGAAAGAGTTACGAAATACCACAAAATCTATGAACAAAATATGTACAGATAGGATTCTAACGAGCTCCCCTTGGTCGCCAGGAAAACTCGCGACAAATCTTCCTATTTTATACAATATTTTGGAAATAAAGTGACAATTTTCCATACGAATTTTGTGAGCTTCAGGCAAATTTGTATGGGAAGAAAGTTGTATATATAGTTTTTAACACATTTTTAGATTATGGTTTTTGATTCTTTTATTTTGAATTCCATCACAATCATTCTTTAAGGTGGGGAAGCTTGAAAATCAACAAAGGAAGTTGAATATTAAAGATTGGAAGTTAAGTTAGCTTCAATTTTTGAGACATCATGGTTAGGGTTTTGCTCTTCTTCTCCCTTATTTTGTACGATACTTTTCTTGTTGGGATTTGGATGATTTCACCATTGTTGTATGTATTTCTTTTGATCTTTGTATTGTGAACTTTGTTTTGATTTAATATAGTGAAGGTGTGAAAAACACTAGAAAAGAGGGTTTGAATAGGGTTTTAACACAAAAAAATTTTCCCTTCAAAAGAAGTAGAATCTTGATAATAAAGATAGATTTGCAAGAAGGAAAGAACAAGGTATGTTTATACTAGTTCACTTGAAAAATATCAAGCTAATCTAGTCCACCCGCCAAGGTGATTTCGCCTTATCAACAAGGACTTAATCCAATAATCTCAAGATTATTACAATGCACAAGCTAACTGCAAGTGACTAACGTACAAAATTTAAGACACACTAATCTTAGACTTCTTAAGAAATCTGACTAGCTGGTCTCTTAAGGAAAAGATCAAACTACAGTTTGAAAGAAAGTTTGTTTATAATAAATGCTTCTACACAAGCTGGAGTAAACAGTATATTCAGATTCTAGAATTAGAGAGAATGAAAATCTTATGAACAGTCCTTCAAGATAGTATGAATGAGCGTGAATTCTCGGCCTTCTCTTTTAGTCTTCAAGCCTATTAATAGCCAAATAAAATAATATATCTGTTGGAGGGCATTTTTGGAACTTCCAGAAAGTTGGCAGCTTGAACGTAGTGGGGGACAAGATCGTACAAAGCGTCCATCCTTTCATGGTAGTTGAGCGAAACATTCGTTTTGTACCACGTACTATGTACTACATAAACATTATCTTCTATTCTTCTTTGACTTCAGAGGCTCTGCTGAGCATGAGTTAGAAGACAAAAAATAAGTCTGGGTCTTTAAAGCTTCGAGTCTTCAGAACTGCGTCTTCAGAATCTTCAACACTTGGTCTTCAGTATCCTTTATCTTCAGAAACATAAGTCTTCCGCATCTGGATTGTTCTTTAGAACCTCTGTCTTCAGATCTTCAGAACTAGGTTTCTTTAGATAGCGTATCAGAGTCACACACTTCATATCTTCATACAAACATACTTATTGTTATTATCAAAACTCAGAGATAATATTGCAGAACCAAATCTTGTTCTAACATATAGATGTTAATACTTTTTTCATAATATGTTTGATTTGTGTTGATAAATATGTTTCAAACTATTAATTTAAGATTTGTCATTTATCGATAACCAAACTCTAGACATAGATTTGGGTGTTGATATTCACTCGGTATCAGTTTTCTATGTTTGCTTGTTGTTTGATATGTAGAAATATCCGTTATTAATCAATCGGTATAATCCTGCAACGCCGCTCTAGGCATAGACGATCTTGACGAGTGATATGTGATTATAGAGATGATTAATGTAACACCCCATTATACCCGACGAATATTATTAAAATCAGAGTTACAAAATTTCGACACAAAAATAGGATGCTACATCACACGGAAGATTCTCTCAATCTCCTTCAACCAATCCAACGCCCCATCAGGATCATACTTTCCCTTGAAGGTAGGAGGATTCTCTCTCTAAAAGGTCACCAAGCTACGAGATCCAGCATTCTCATCAGTGTTCAGATGATTCTGCAAAGCCTGGGCCATCGCTTCAAAGGTAGCATCAATCGCAACATCATTCCTTCCAGCCATCTCAAACTTATCACAACAACACAAACAACAATTAGAAACTAATTAATAATACTCGATTATTAAACAACACTAAGACTCGACGACTTGGTCAGACGGACCGACCTGCTCTGATACCACTAATGTAACACCCCATTATACCTGGCAAATATTATTAAAATTAGAGTTACAAAATTTCGACACAAAGACAAGATGCTACATTTACTTCTCAAAAACAACGACATTAAATCGCATGTAAAACAGATACATAACACTTAAATTTGGATGAACCGATAATAACATAATTTTGTCTTCAAACTAAACAACTTTCAAATTAAGCAGCGGAATCACAAATTTCAACTTTATGATGTAACATATTTTTCCAACTGAAAACAACTTCAAAACAACAAAATACTTAATAAAATTAATTTAAAATTCAACAACTGAAGTAATAACAATGAATAAGCAACAAGCGTTCAGCCCCCGAGTGTTATGTAAAAGAGCCACGATACCGACTCGAACTAATGAAGGTAAATATCATTCACTCTAGATAAACTGCACGTTACCAACATAGGGGTAACATTCAAACAGAAGGGGTAAGATATCAAACAATATAATTGGATATATGATAAATACTATATTAGAATCAGTTCAGGAAAAATCACCACTTCACAGTTTTTAAACAACGTTTATCACGACAAAATCATCAACAAAATATAACAACTATTTCGTTATTACAACAACTAAAAAATGAAACATGATAATGTGACTCTTTATGATGCACATGCATGTGGTACCAACAGAGCATAAGCCCCTAACTTAATACTGTCAATTAATAGAGGCATCAACAAGGCATAAGCCTTCAACTTCAAATTTGGCCAATCAAGGCCAACTTACAGAGCATAAGCTCCCAACTTTAATGCTATGTATATGACAATATTATGAAATGCAACAACAACAACACTGGCATAACCATGCAACTTAGCTTTTGCCAATAAATAGAGGCAACATAACAACATTCATCACCACATGCAAATTCACAAATTAATAAATATCCACATTACAACAACTTATATATATGCTAGTACTGCTATTAACAAAATCCTAATACTGCTAGTGTCTCTCTACCAAATAGTTCCCACTATTTTCAGTTATCTACTTACTAAATGTCAATACTATTACTGTGATGTTTTTCTGCTAACCATTTTCTACTGATAACCCTTAATAGTAGTTTTTTGCTAAATTAATGATTCTACTATTTTACTGCTACTAAATTATCTATGCTATTAATATATTACTAATATTAGTACTGATATGCATTTTACTAACTGTGGACCTCCGATTTTTTCAATACCGGGCCATACCTCTGATCTGTAGAGATACGTGAACTGACTCCTTTTATGTCGCTTAATGCTTTCGCATTTCTGAAAATATCACAGAGTCGCCACCGACCTTTTATTTTATCCAATTAAGGAAAGGTTTATAAAAGACACAGAAAAAAGACCTTTAAGAAATTCTGGGTAAGGGGGTAGGTTATACAAAGGGAAGGTGTTAGCACCCTTTGTATCCATGGTTATCCATGGGCTCTTAAGTTTGCTTAGCTCAATTGTTGATTGATCATTTTTGATTGCTATGAAATTGCTCATATGTGGCTCCCAAATACTTTGTGAATTGAATTTTGTAATGATCCGTGTGTGGATGTATACAAAATGCTTGTTTATCTTTCGAAAGATGTTTTGAAAAGAACGTTAACTTTGTAATAATCCGTGTTTGGATGTATACAAAGTATTGTCTTTTTGGAAAGTTTTGAAAGAAACAGCAGTGTATGAGAATTTTGTTTGTTTTGATTTGAGCAAGCAAACTAGGAGGTCTACCCTGAGTTATAAGGTCTTTATCCTTGTTTCCTTTAAAAATCTATCCTGTCATCGGATATAAAAGCAAGGTTCGATTTTGTACTTGAAACAGTGTAATTTTGACTTTGATTTTGAAAAGAATGAGAAAGGATTACCTGAAGAGGTGCAAGTGTGATTGTGATTGGATTCAGATATTTATCTTTGAAGTTAGTGATCTAACGGTTCAGTTTTATCTTTGACATACACGCAGTTTATACTTGCTGGAAATTAAAATGCGGAAATGTAAAGTGCGGAAAGTAAATCTACGCTATTACATCGATTGTGCAGGAAATGTAAACTAGCCTATTTACATGAATTTGACATCCTATACATTTATCTAGGAATTTAAATTGCAAGAAATAAAGGGCATGTTTTTGGATTTTTTATGATTTATTTTAATTATAATTAATGCATAATTAATTAAATTAAAATGAAGAAAAATGATGAAAATAGATTTAAACCTAGAAATAAGTTCAAAATATGTGCAAAATATTTGTCAATTAATTTTAAAACAAAACTAATTTTTTTGGGTTTTTTGAAATTGATTTGAAATTGATTTAAGTTAATTAAAACATAATTATGCAAATAATTACACAAATAATTAAAACTTAAAAAGAAAATTATTCAAAATATGTACAAAATTAGTTTATAATATATAAACAATATTTAACACAAAGAACAATTTTTTTGATGATTTTTTGATTGGTTAGAATAATTAAAAAGCAAATATATAAATATATACTAATTAATTATGCAAAATATTGAAATTTTGAAGGAAAATAAAATATTTTTGTTTCAGAAAATAATATATTATTTTAGAAGTCTAAAAATATTTTTTGTGTATTTTTTGGATTTTTAAAACTATTTTTAATTATTTTTGCAATAAAAATAAAATAAAATAGAAAATTAAAAAGGATACTAATCTGGTGTGGAAATTAGTGAAGCCCATGGTATAGGCTGCGTGTTGTGATGCGTTGGATTCATTTTTTTAATGAAGATCTACGGCCCAGATTGGAGAGAACATGACATAATGATAAGACTGCATGCACTGAATTCAAAATGAATTCAAACTCTTGATGGGGTCCACACGCGCCGAAACTGGCCAATGGAGAAGCAAGATTTGTCCATGCGTGCAGTCAAACGTTCAACTACACTATTCATCATCTTCTCCAAGTTACCTGCGGATTTAGCTGTGGACTTACCTGCGATTTTACCTGCGGATTCCACCTTCGAATTTCTGGATTTTTTGAAACCTACAAAAACGCATGAAAATAAAAACCACAATGGCCCAGATCTACTAAAGATGACCTCCTGAGTCCAATGGTGAGGTTAGTTTTCTCATTTGATCACGCTAAGTATGAAAACGAAAAGGTTGAAGCTTTAAGCTTCAACCATGGCACCCCACGATTCTGGGCTTTAAACTCACATGTTAGACGTTAGATCTACCCCATATGATCTCAAAGGGATGGCAAAGGCATTAGATTTTGTTTAAATAAGCTTATAGCATAGATATCAAAAGTTGATAATATGCATGAATATGTTATTTTTTAAACACGAGTTCTATGAGTATATAGCCATGATTATTGCTTCTAACTTACTATATTAAGTGCCAGGAGATGATTAGAGCAATTGGTTTGTATTGATAGTGATTGAAATATATAATTCGAAAATTACAAAGTTTGGAGAATTTTGAGAATTTTTAGAGGTTTCTTGGCTATGCTCTTGCTATATTTCGTGTCTCTCTTTTTGGCTCCTTTGTTGCTGAAGTATGATAGCTCATTTATAGCCCAAAGTTGCTTGGAACTCAAGCTAAGAAGCTTTGTTGCCTTTGTTGAAAGTTTGGTTCTTTAATATTAAAAAACCTTGAATTTTTGACCAACTTTGACTCCATTCAATGCTCTTGCCTTGGACACCAATCTTCTGCAGAAAATTGAAGACTTTGGAGGTGAGTCATGCTTAGAGATCAAGCTACTAATTATCCTTGCAATTTTCCTTTAATTTTAATCTTAAAATAAGATAAAATTATGTCAAAAAATGGATAATATAGAAGTGGGATTTGTCTTGGTCGTGGGAGGCCCATAGTAACATGGCAAAGATGTTTGGACCATAAAAACTTGGCACCTTTTGGAAAAAAAACATTTTTGAGCAATGTTGATTTCATGCATTTTCCCAAAATTTAGCCAACTTCAACAAGGTGTAAATCCTTCAATTTTTGTCATATGAAGGAGATCTTGCACTTTTTGGAAACCTCAAAGAGTCCTCTAACCAATGTCTTTGGTCTCATATCAAAATGATTTTTGGTTCTCCTTGTGTGTCCTTTTGAAAAAAGTGTCTTTTTGTTGATTTTGAAAATGACCTGTAATGTCTTTGGCCATAGTTTTCAAATGGTGAATCCAATGACCATGGGATCAATGGCATTTGAAAGATAATTGAATTTCCTTCCCAATGAGCTTTGGTTGGCATTTTTTGGATGAAGGATGAGAGAGTTATGATCAGTCAAAGTTGAGTTGACTTTTCAGGCAAAAACCCTAATTTTGAATCTTAGGGTTTTGTTGATTTTTGATCTTTCCTTGATGAATTGTGATCATCCAATGATCAAATGTTGAATCCTTTGACAAAATATGGACTTTGACAAAAAATTTCATTTTTGACTGTCAGTTGACTTTTCTGGTCAAACGGGTCGTCTGTTGACTGTTTGAGCTGCTGACGGTGCGTCTGAGTGAATTGAAGTTTGAAAATTTGTATGATGGTACTTTGAGATGTATGGATGTATATGAAATCCATTTGAGCTCTCAAAAACTTGTTGCTCCTGTAAAAACAAGAAAAACCCTGATTAGGGACTGTTTGTGTAGGAGACAGTTAAGCGTACCTGATTTTTGTGCAGTGTTGAGTCTCTGCTAATCATGTGATATTCAGAAGACTTCTTGAACAAAAATCTTGGAATTTTGAATTGTGAAAGATTGATTTGATTGATGGTACAAAACACTGAGAATTGTTCTGCCAGCAGTTTGGCTGTCGACTGACTGTCCAGGTATTGATGTAGCAGTTAGAAGTGAAAAATCAACAGTCAAAGTTAATTTTCTTTTTTTGTTGTTTTTGTTTTTTTGTTTTTGTTTTATGCGAAAAATGAAAGTTTATTTACATGACTTGTTAGAAAATCACAGACATAATAAATAACTAATATTTACGGTATGCGGGCAAAATTACCGATAATAACCCTGAAAATCATTTAATGCACAGAAATAGGAATATTTGACTGGCAGAAAACACACAAAATATTATCTTAGTAATTAAGCAATATTATGACAAATAGTACAACATTTAATACTGACAGTACAAATATCACATACTATATTGAACAGTACGACGAATAAACGGTACATTTAAGAAATAAGAAATACGGCAAATTTTAAGAATGACGATTAATGACCCATGCTATGAACAATAACATGTAGATGATTGGGAGCATAGCCATTGCAGGTCCACACTCCTCAGGACTATGTAGGCAGAAGAAAGTCATGATCACCGTAGCAATGGTGATGACTGTAAGAAACAGTGTCTCTATCCACTTTGCCATTCTTGTCAGGGAAGAAGAGAAGATGGATTATGAAGTGGAATTTTGAGAAAGGAATTAGAATTTGATGTGAGATTTTATGGAAGAATGAGAGGTATTTATTGAATGGAAAGAAGGATAGAGACGTTGGGGAATAGTGTGATTCCGTACAAAAGGAAAATTTGAGTGGAAGTAAGATTTGAAAGAAAGTGTATGATAGTGTTGGAAAAAGAGAGATTTGATTTTTGAAAAAGAGATTTGAAAAGATTTTTGCAAATAATGGAATATAGTACAAAAATTAGTGGGAAACAAAAGATAATAATAATCTACTTGTTACCAGTACAGTCT
This sequence comes from Vicia villosa, assembly GCF_029867415.1. Lineage (NCBI taxonomy): Eukaryota > Viridiplantae > Streptophyta > Magnoliopsida > Fabales > Fabaceae > Vicia > Vicia villosa. The sequence goes on from NC_081181.1 coordinate 213,727,891, forward strand.
GAGTTTCCTGATTCTGCGCCTGCAAAAAAAAATTTAACTCTGTACCAATTGTGTCAGTACTATTTATCTGTAAATAAATAAATAGCATGTGTGAAGTAATAAACAGTATTTGGCGTTTGCGTAAGAATAAATTCAACTGCAAGCCAAATTACTGTATAAGAAAGATTCTAAAAACTAAGTATTTCATATGTCAGGATATTTGTTGAAATAAAAATCCATGATTATATGAGACCCTTAATTTTCAGATTGGAGTTTTCTTGAAAAATATGTGGGCAAATTTTGGGGTATAACACTAACACTGTAATTTATTCAACTAGCTTCGTTTCTGTTATAGTACATATGCTATTTTACTAGCTCTGCAATTTACTATTAACTCTGTAATGTATTACTAACTCTGCTATTGATTTCCTGATAATAATTTATCTTTCCATTACTACTAGTTCATGATAACTCTGCTACTGATAACTCCTATCACTGATGATTACTTCTGTTACTTAAAGCAATTCTTCAATTATCACACAACCTGACACAGAACTGTGCCCCTCGGTACAACACCTATGCCCCTCGGCAGAGTGTATTCATACGCAGACTTCAGTCTGCTTCTTAACACTAACGCAGACCCAATAATTCCATCGATCATCAGCATAATCATAACGACATGATACATCGCATAAATACAACAACTATATCAACATGAGATAATTCCCAACAAACATATTCATTGATTGCAGAAGTTAATTATACAGATAATTCAGAAACAACTACAATAATTACATGTACAAAGAAACAATTCTGCACAACCCAATTCCTACATACTATTCATCATAATTCCCATTATAGAGTCAGAACCCCACCCTTACCTTAGATTGAAGGCGGCTCTATAACTCTACGATGAAACTTAACTTTTTGCATCTTTTTTCCCTTTTCTCTACTCTGCAACATCTCACGATTAATTCTCCAAATCCTTCTCCCCACCCTTACTAATTAACCTAGTTCTCCTATTTAACTTAAACCTTATCATTTTATTGTTTCTATTGGGCTTAACTTCCACACCCCACCTTTATTACCTTTCTACCATTGAAACAAGCCTAACAATTAATCTTATAACTATTCTAATATTATTACTAATATTAATCTATTAATTAATCAACTAATAATAATAATATAGCAACTTATACCAACAATTCACAATATTTCAACAAATAATTCAAAAATATTTAATTAAATAATGAATTAAATTAACAGGCGTTATAATTAACTTTGTTCACATGCTTAGATCAGGAGAATGCATACTGTTATAGGTTTTTATCAATCATGAGGCTATTTGTAGTCTTTTCCTGATTTAGTACCGAGGACATCTTTGCCTCTGTTAGATTCTAAGCGCTAGAGATAGCTTTAGGTTTAACATTCTCATGAGTACCGATTCTTAATGCTCCATGTTGTTAAGTTACGCGAGACATCGCCGATGAGATAATACGGTTGTTTTCCCAACTCTACGTTAGACATATGTGATGGTATTGATGAATGATTGGGTTTTGATTAACTAATTGGTAGAGTATGTGTTCTATGGGCGAATGAAACTCAATCCTGAAAAGTTATCTTCTCTCTGATACTTTACTTTTCCGTTTTTAAATTTTGTACATTATACATGTAAACAACTTTTGTAAACCATAAACTCAAAAACGTAGAGACTGTTGAACGAAATTTGATTCGTCGCACTAATCCCCATGGAGACGATACAAACAAAAATACTTACTTTTGCTTGCCGCCTTGCCACAACAACAATAATGTTATGCGAAGACACCATGCATGCAAAATATGATGTCTAAACATGATTATCATTTGAGTCAAGGGTTAGTCTGAATACTATTATTTGGATAAACCCTGCGTGCAAAATATGATGTCTAAAAATGCTTATCAATTCAATAAGAGGTTTTTCTGGGTTGTGTAATCTAGATAAACCATGTGTGCAAAATCTGATGTCAAATCTTAATTATCAATTGAGTAAAGGGTTTTTTTCTAAATAATGTTATCTGGATAACCTCTGAATTTAAAGTTTAATTTCTAAACATGGTTATCAATTGAGTAATGGGTTTGTCCTGATAGTGTCATTCAGATAAGCACTGCATGCAAAATATGATGTATAAACATGATTTATAGTTGCGCCATGTGTGTTTCCAAATAATGTTTTTTGAATACACCATACATATTGATATCAATGCAATATTTCAAAACCAAACACATTTTTAACCTGTCAGTCAAATTTAAAATTGTACATCCCGCAAATGCAGTCTTCTTTATACACATAATTGATGTTTGAAACTAAAATACATCAAAATCCATGACATCGTCTAAACCTATGGGTGCTTCCACATTATGATTTTTCCTATTTGACCCTTTTTCAATATTGTTCAATTTGTCAATATCATTGATCTTAACCAAAAAGTATTCTCCAAATCAGTTGCTATGTCTTTGGCATGTGCTTTTCATTCTACATATGATAATGGCAAAGGGAATTAGGGTTCCAATTAAACTTGAACAAAATGAACATGTTTTGAAATTCATCCAATACAAAGTTTCTTTGTGACATATTCATAAATTTGTTTAAGGTTTCCTTCAGAGCAGAAATTTTTTTAGGTTCCTGTTGGTAATTTTGATATTGTCAAGGTTGCCATTGAGATCCACCTAAAGTGAGGATGGTATCCCCATGTATGAGTGTATGTGCTAGAGACGAGATTACTCTTCTAATAATTGCCCATATAATTCTCTTCCTTGTCTTAGAACCCTTCAGAATTGTAGTAACCATTGGCATGACAATGAAAAAATAATCATACAATAGAGTCAGGGCATTGTTGTATATGTTGGTGTTGGGGTCTGCAAGTTTTCTGGTCAGGTCAATGCGTCAATTTGATCTTGCATATACTTGAAGATGGTTGACACTTTGGTTTTAGTGAAAAAAACTATTGAACTTGCGGTGCACACACAGACTACATAAACAAACAAATACCTTAAGTAGCACCAAAACAACTTAAAAAAAAACCTAAAACTGAAGAAATAAAATAAAATTAAAAGGAATAAAAAAAGCAACTAAAATTAAATTTAATCGCCTAATATTTCCTGATTGAAATAATCAACAATCCTCGATAATGAAATTACTTTGTCGAACTTAAAGATATGGTTTTCAATATGTAGTAAGTTGTGTCAACAAAAAATTATGAGTGATGAATGTAATTATCGAATATAGAGAGATCTTTGCCATTTGATCAAGACAGAGGAGATTATGCTTTCACTTAGGTAAATAAAAAATATAATGTAAATTAGTGGGTATGTGTATCATAATTGATTTGTTTTCTAACTATGGTAAAAGTGCATAAAAATAAACTAAAAGTGTAGAAAATTATAATTAGAAAAGCGATAAGACCCCCTTCAAATCCTCAGTCTATCTTTGTATGGTTAATCCCTGCCTAAAATCATCATGATTCCTCAAATATCACGACTATTTTAAAAATTATTTACACACAATGTCTTAATATACATTCCTCCCCGTCAAATTACAATCACCCAATATCTTAGATTAAGTCACAACTAAAAAAGGTTTGAACGATCGTTAAAATACCTATGCACAATTGAGTATACTATTTGTCTAGCAATATTAACAGTATTTCGTTAATATTAGATCCAATCACATAATCTACAGATATTTATCAAACATGATCTATTTTGATTCGCTCATTCATAAACAAATAAAAAGAACTAAGCACAAATAATTATTGAATGCACTTAGGTATATATATATATATATATATATATATATATATATATATATATATATATATATATATATATATATATATATATATATATGATTTTGAGATGTTGCTAAAAGGAGTCGTACTTCCCTATGCCTCTGATTTTTTAAGCTCACATTGCTTCTAATGATCACACAACATTCCAAGCTCCATTTCCCAAAAATTTCAACTTCATTGAATTCGTCATTTTGTTCATTTTTTCTTATTTTCTACCAATTGTGGTGTCCAAGTCTTCTCCATTTGTTATCATCATAACTTCTATAGTGAAAACACTACATGATTTACTCATTCCCGCCTATGTAGACCAGATACATTCATTATTTAATGAACCTAAAAAAAGAATTTTTGCTTATAAATAAGGTCAGAGGGAATATCTCATTAGAATAATTGTTATAGAGAGAGGTTTTTTTTCCATAATTATTCAATTATTTTTAAAATCTACAAAAACATAAACTATTAAAAGTAAAAGAAATCAAAACTAATGCAAATCAGTTACAAACAAAAATATCTCATTGGTGATACCTCTTACTTTCTCGTAGTCCATAAAACCTAGAATAGACCATTCAAGGCTCTTGCTTGAAGACGCTTCCCGATTCTAATTGACGAACAATAATTCTTCAATCTTTCTCTTTACGGTCACATTAGATGAAATCTTTGATGGTAGGAACCCTGTAGTGATAGATGCAAGAAAATGACAACCTTATGAGATGGAAGCTATGAAGGGTCTCCCTTTTCACTGTTTTATTTCCCTTTTCTAGTATACCTTCAACTACTTTTATTGTCTTCTTGGATTGTGTCCATCCCGACGAAGGGAACAATTTTCATCGAGAATCCAAGTGCCTATTATCGTCCTCTATTTGGGTGTTTTTCTTGGTGTATCTATCAATTCTTTCCTTATTGACTAAATATTATATTGCATACTTTATGAGGGTCATTCATCATTTTCATGTTACTCACATTTATGATATCTTCAGTTTTTTATAGTCCACGCCGACTCCTTCAAGGCATGTGAGGTTCTTCGCCCCAAAATTCCTTCAATTTGGTGTTGGTGAATTCCTGTCTGATTCTCTATCATGATGTGTTTGATAGAGTGTATGATTTGGATGTTGATCTTCAATTGGTGTATGATTTGCTATCTCCATCCTTGATTTATAGGGAGGAGATTTTTTACCATAGTGGTGAGGGTGATACCTTCTTATAAACTCTTGAGCTCTGTTTAGAGTTGCTACCCGGCGTCAATGCGAGCATCTCTCAAGACAACTTTGGGGTCGCCGTGTTGCAACTCCTACAAAGAAATTAATATTTGACTCGGAATCTTCTATTGACTCTCTTCTATGCGAAGGAGGAGAAGGAGAAATATGATGTTGGAATTTTGAAATCGATTGAGAATCTTAAACAATCAGTTAATGCATCACTATTGAAGCCTATAAATAATTTTGCTGCTGTAGAGGTTCTTCATTTATGGGAGCAAGAATTGGTAAAATTTTGTATAAAAGAATGTGAATTGTTGGAAGGAGATTGTTAGTTTCGTTACGAGTAAGAGTTGACTTTGAATCGGCCATCATAGAAGATTAGAGAAAGAGTAGTTATGAAATAGTTAAAGTCGTCATAACCGTAGCAAGAAAATGGTTATGACAACACAATGGTGGAAACCATCGAAATTCGATGGGAAATTGTCAGAATCAAAAGATGATTCTCGCATATGACACCACAGTCGTGTATTATAACAAAGATAGATGCAAGGTTGAAGTTGACCACCATATTGAAGCTTCAGATATGGTGGTTATGATTCTTCAATGAAGCAACATTAAGTCTTGAAGTACTAAGACAACACACATAAAAAGTATTTTAAATTTCACAACTTTTTATAAAACTTCTTAAAAACAATTCGCAAAAGTGCATAAATGATTAAGAAGCTTGTGTGATTAATTAGGAAGGCAAAATACATTGTCTAATCGATTAATCCTATCAACAAATTGATTAAAATAAAATGTAACACCTCCTAATCGATTAGAACGGCTTGTAATCGGTTAGTGACGTCAAAATTCAAGGTTTATTATTTTCGTTGACTTGGACTGAGCGATAAAACCATGTTTTTAATTAATTAAAAGCTTAAAAAGCTCATGGATTGTACCCGTTTTGAGCCATGATTTTTTTTCCTAAATAAAAGAGTTTCATTCTCATTTAAAAATACACTAGTTTTTAACTAAACTCCTCTCCTATATTTATATTCTCAATTATTTTTATAAAGTTCTTTTTTGTTTTTGCTATAACTGCCTAAGTGCTAAGATAGTGAAAAAAATTATTTGAGAGTTGTGATGATGTTGTAGTGTAATCGTTTATTCAAGAGTTTAGTTTATTGTGACCTTTTGTAATAGATTTGAAGACCGCAAGACAATCCTATAAAAAACTTGATTTGAGGTTGTTGAGCTGAACTTTTCTAAAAGCTTTAGGTGTTTGCTTAAGGTGGTTGAGCCGAAATTGTGTAAAAGCTTTAGATGCTTGTTTATGGTTGGGCTAAACATATGAAAAAGTTTAAGGTTGTTTGTGTATGGTTGTTGGGATGATCCTGTGCAAAAAATTCAAGTTGTGTGTGAAAGGTTGTTGACCAGAATATGCGTAAAAACTCAAATTTGTTTTAGTGGAAATCTCAAGAGGAAATTCTTGAATAATAGAGTAGGTCGTATGGTTTAAGATGAACTAGGATAATTTCCTATATGATCTTTCTATTTCTACCATTAATTTTACTCAGCTTCTTAATCTCTGTTATATATATATATATATATATATATATATATATATATATATATATATATATATATATATAAAACATAAATCATTTATCTCAAATGGTTTTTTAAATCTATTTAACACAATTTACCCTCTCTTATATTTGGAGGTTGGTGATAATAGGTACAATTGATTTGTATTCTAAAGTAATTATTTGTAAGGATTCGGTTTTAACTTATATTTAGTGTTTTAAAGGTTTATAGATATATATATATATATATATATATATATATATATATATATATTAAAAGCTTTTCCCATATAAGGGCACGTTAGCTTTTCCCATATATATATATATATATATATATATATATATATATATATATATATATATATATATATATATATATATATATATATATATATATATATATATATATATATATATATATTCTTAAAGGATCTTGTTGAAGATTATATTCGAGTTATATTGAGCAAAGAGGATGATCAACCATACATGAATAATGAAGAATTTGTCAAAAATTTGTGGATTTATTGAGCTACAAAGGTTTCAACAATGAGTTTGGTATGAAGATTATTGATGAAAATAAAAATGACGTGTGTCTTATGACCATCATCATGCAATCAACCACCATACATGAAAATTGGCTGCTCAAAACTATGTCTCAAATTCAATCCCCATAATCATGTCATGATTGTTTCTACCTTTGGAGGCATCTCAAAATCCACTTTGTTATGATAGCTCTGTTGTTCATGTTTAGTCCATGGGGTTGGTAGAATAACAGCCTCATGTTGTGCATTGAGGATGTTTTCCAATCTATCCTCACTAACTCCAAAAGAAGCAGCAAGTTCAGGTCCCATCATGGTCTTCATAAGTGATGAAGCACCCACCAAAAACTGTGACTTGTTCTTCTTTGAAGAAGTTGTGAATCCGAAGAAATCTAGTGGTTCATTACTTGATGCTATTTGACAGAATGGAAAGTATCTTGGTACAAAGAAAACATCTCCTTCTTTTATTTCTGTGTCCATTGCATTGCTTCCATTTGGAAACAGTATTTGGATTCTACCTGAGCCTTTTACCACTACGCCATACTCGGTCGCCCTAGGGTTTACATGCGGTGTCATCATCGATCCCTGCAATCAAAAACCATTATGTCAATGTCCAACTCGCAGGCATCCACAATTATTTTTAAAAATGCAAATAAGATTTTAATTGACGCGGGTGCATTGTGTCCGCATGCGTGTTTAGCCACATCTAGACTATTAGATCAAGATGTGACTAACTACGTGCAGTAATGAGATTGTGACTACTCATTCGAATAATTATTAAGCAATACTAGGGTTGCGTACCGCTTTGAGATTGACGTGATAAATGCCAACACCAGAAGATTTGAGTGGAGAATAATCAGAACCGTCTACAGTAACGCTCGAGCCGTAACTATTTTTATAATCTGGTTTTCTATCATAGAGATTGCAAGAGTGAGGGGAGTGATGGCTATAAAGATCGGTTTTCTTCTTCGGTAGCTCATGGCCAAGGACAGTTTTCAATAGCTTCCTCCAAGACCAACTTGTTTTTTGTGCTACTTCACCATCATTATTTTCTTCTTCCTCATCTTGATCTTGCATCATTTTCTTCATGTGGTGCAACTTCTCATCCTCTTTTAGTTGAAGGAATTTGGTCCATAAACTTGAAGCCTTGGCATGTGAATCACCAACATGCACAATTGGACCATCATGTCTTCTTGTGAAGAATCTTCCTAACTCTACTCCTGATACCTGTCATCAAGTTCATTTTTAACCACATTAATTGATCAGTTAACTAAAAAACACTAACAGTGACACAATATAGACACGAACACCAAACACAACACTGACACATAGTGACATTGTTGCCTTACATTAAAAGCAGCTTCGAGGATATGAGGATGGAATCCGGAAAGTACTGACACTGGATTGGCACCTCCTCCAATATAGAAAGACTACAAACATAATAACATATTAGCAAGAATGTTAATCAAATTATATATAAAGATATTGATTTGTTTTTATATATATACCTGGAAAATTCCAACTCCCAAACTCTCTGATGGATCAATGCTGCAAATAATCTGCAGAGTTTGACTATCTCCGGTATTCGACAAATAGAATGTCGAACCAGCTGGGATTTGATACACATCACCGTTCTTCAATTCCCTCTCAGCCAGTTTATCATTATATATGAATCCCACCTTTGCTTCCCCCGAACGGACAAACAAGATGAGAGTGGAATCAAGATATTGAGGAACAAAGAGTGAGCTTGGTTCCATAGTAATGAAACCAACGTGCAATTGTCTCTCAGAAACTCTTCCACCATAACTCTTCAACACTCTCATCTCCCCAGCATCAGTCTTCACCAAACGCTTGGAGTTTTGCAACAAGAACATTTTCTTTGGCTTTGAATGTAAGCCATTTTCTATATCTTCTGTTTCCATCCCCCACAATCCCATTGTCATGGCCACACCATGACAAAGAATGAAAAGCATGATCAAAAGGGTCACTCTATTTCCCATGATTTCTCAGCTTTCTTTTTCTTGCTTACAAATTTGAAGGTAGCTTGAGTGATAAGGAAGAACAAGAAGAGTTTATTATATAGGGAGACAGAAAGTTTTTGGAGGAAACATGTGTTGGATATGTAGAAATTTAGGGATCTTGTTGCATATGTATTATGTTTTTTTTAGAGAGAAACATTCGATTAGGGACAGACAAAGTCTTATGATTGAAAACTTCTACTATTTCAACATTGATGCTTGCTTTATGGCTTTCATACTCTTTGCAATATTTTATTTCTTATGATTAGGTGTTTGAAAGTTAGAAAATGAATTGAAAAGTGAGGTAAACGTAGCACTAATTTATTTTATTGTTTTTAGTTCAACTAGCTATTTTAAAAAATTAAATAAATTCCAATAGTTTTTTTTTTTTTATAGAGTGGTCTCCTTCCTTCCGTACCGACTAATCCACCCGAGAGCATTACTGCCCCACGTAGCCTCCGAAAGTTGGTCCTAGGCTCCTTCGAACTTAGGCTCCTTCCAATAGCTAGAAGCAGGTTATTAACGAACATGTTTTACATAATTACATGCCTACATTTTCGAAGCATGCATATTTATTTTTCTCATATTCAATCCAATAGAGTTTGATAGCTATTTAATTAGTGTAATATGAAACTTAGGTTTACAAGAGTGTTGATCGGAATTTGACGGTAAGCTTTGATACAATTGGTGTTTTGATGCTCAGGTCAGACGAGGTGGGTATTACTTGCAAATATTTTGACGCTCAAGTTAGTAGCTGTTAGAAGTAGACGACATTTTTAAGGTTCGAAAGTGTGTACCTAAATTTGACGCCTTTGAAAGACTGTTATAGTTAGGTTTTTCGAAAACCTAGAACCTTGTGTTCGCAACAATTATCAAGGGATCCGACATGTCATTCTCATCTAATAGTCTACAACAATCTTAGTAGGTATTGACCAGGTGTGTCTCTAGGGTATGTCCATCTCCCAGACCACCAAACTTATGAGAAATAGGGTTACCTTATTCTCCCATGTTAGGCCTTGGTCTAGTCATGTTTACCTTTAGGGTCGTGTGCCTTCTAAGCTAACTACGTTATGGGTCAGGATACTTCTAGTCTGTATGCATGCATTTTGGGCCGGGATACTTCTAGGTATCTCGCCTACCTTTTGAGTCACATATCTTTTGGACAACATGATTTTTGGGCCAAGACATTTTTAGTCCTCCTGCAATGCCTTTTAGATCGGGACACTTCTGGACCTGTTGCCTTTTGGAATGCCTACCTTCTTTTGAGAAAAATATTATTTTGTAAGAAGTTGTTTGGTTGAGAGATAAACCATTAAAAGCTCTTGTTTAGTTTGGGGATTTTCTTAGGAAGTATTTGTATGGTTGGTGAGTTTTGTCTACAACAAAAGCTCTCATTTGGTTTGCGATTATCAACCATCAAAATCTCAACAAGGGTTCTTGGGCTCATATCGATGTAAAAGCTTTGTTGGTTCGGGATCAACCTGTGAAAAATATCATATTAGTTTGAGATTAACCCGTGTAAAATCTTATCTTGGTTCAAGATCAGGCAGTGTAAAATTTCATCTTGGTTCGAGATCGGCCAACGTAAAATCTCATCTTGATTTAAGATCAGCCGATGTAAAATCTCTTCTTGGTTCAAGATCTGCCCATGTAACATCTTAGCTTGGTTCAAAAGTCAGCACATGTAAAACCCCTGTTCTGTTTGGAGGATAGCTAGTATAAAACCCCATCTCGATTCAGAGGTCAGTTCGTACAAAATATTTGTTTGATTCGGAGGATAGCCAGTCAAGACTCTAAATTTGGTTGGAAGTTAGGCATTAAACTTCAAATCCTTGTAAAAGGAAGTCCGTGGATATATCCTATTAAAAGCTCTCAGGATAGTGGAAACTCAAAATAATAATTATTGGAAAGAGAATTAGGTCATCTTCATTTAGACCAAACCTTTATAATTTGTTGGTGTATTTCTCTTTCCCTTATCTTTTTTATTTTTTAGTTATTTTAATTCCTCTATTTTTCCATCTGGTTCTTTATTTTGCTCCTATTATTTACTTGTTCAAATGATTTTAAACTCTGATTTTCTCAAAGATTTTAGTTTTAATCAAATATTTTCAAACCTCTACAACTCACCCCCTCCTGTGTTTGGAGTCACTTGTCCAACAATAGCCCCTCTTCTTACTCTCAGAAGCTAGCACAAATTAATGGTTCCAGGTAAGCCGAGGACACTTTTGACAATTCTTCTTTTGAAGATTAGATGATTCACCTTTTCCCTGTTCGTTAAACCCTATCATTCCTTCAAATCCTTATGTAGTACATGATCTAGCCCATTGTTTATTGGTATTTTGAGTAAATTAAATAAAAAGTTTTAGTTCACTTAATGGATTAAACTCAAAAAATCCTAAAGACAACTCGTGTAGAAAAGTAAAACAAAAAGTATTTGTGCTTGGATCAAAAAATATGGACATAAACTCTAACTGAAATAATGGATAATCTCTTTGAAAGAAGAAAGTGAATAAAAAGCATAATAAATGTCATACATCTTCTCATAAAATGTTTCTATGATATGGATACTTTAATTCTATAGAGAATAAATGAAATTTGCAACCCTTGTTACATAAACTGAACTCGATTTATATACTACCACAATATTAATAGTCAATGACAGTTATCTACGCAACAATCAACTTGTATCCCTTTACGTGAGCTCTAGTCTTCGAGATGCTTCCACGTGTCCTTAGTGTTTGAATTGTTAGGAACCACTAATCACGCTAATAACTGCCTTTAAATCCCATTATCTCCATTCAAATCCTATAGTGTTGTCAAAACATCCCTAGTTCAACTAACCTTTGGATTCAAAAAATTACACTAAGTTCTCAACATTTGATAGGAGCGTCGAATTCGACACTTCTACATCATATCTCTACGTTTAAGTGATGGCGTTTTTGCAAACCTTTTTGAAATCATGGACATGTTTTGAAGAAAGTGGTCCTAATCTTGTGGATTTATTCCTGAGACTCCTCGAAACCACACTTACACTTGATAGGCAAGTCGGGGTCACATCTTCAGTCGAGGTTACCAACATGTTGAGACTATATCTTAACAATCTCATACCTTTATATCACTCTTCTATGTTGAAATACTAAAAAATTATGAGACTAACAGATGCCCCCGCCCCCAAAATACCATTTTATATCATATGTAGAATATGGAAGAAATGTGGCATTTTTAGTAACTTCTCAACATTGTTCAAGGTGATATGCATACATCATCATCATGACCTCTTTCATAAAAAAATACGCACTTAGCCATCATGAATCTGATTTCTTATGACGATTATGAGCCACCAATTTAAATCACAATAAAGAAATAATTTAATTTAATTTTTTCCTCAAAATTTAAATACCAACTATCAAAATCGAAACGCCACTTATCCAACTTTTAAGTGGGAAACTGAAAAGTCTTCTCCCGGGCTATATATATGCACCTTCCTCACTTCTTTTTTTTTCTTTTCGCTACATCTCTTCTTCAAAGACCTAAAAATTTCCCCTATTCTTAATCTTTATCTTCAACCTTAAATTTCAACAACTTCGAAATAATGGCTTCTGCTCACAGTGCACAAAAACAAGTTTCTATCCCCTTTGCTGCTAATGTTAGCGCTTCTACAAACCCGCATAATCGCACCTACGTTACGGAACCACCTGGATAAAACTCTCATCTGGGCTTCCCTTGTATTGATCTTCTTCAAAAATTCAGGTAGAACTCATGCTTTCTCTGGTTCTTTTCCCAAGTTTTTTTGAAAAACCTGCTAAACTAAAGAAAATTTTCCCTTGTTATCGTTGTTGCAAGCCTTGTGCATTTATAGACAAAGATTATGAGTTCACCCTCAACACGTTTTTTGTTATGCTCCCACTACTAAAAGTGTTGCTTATACTGAATGGTTGGATAAGGTAGAGAACAAGAAAAAGCAAGTATGGAAAACCCATGGTATATATTACTTGACTCAGTTCTCAAGAGTCGGTCTCAAGTACAACCCAAACATGCTTATTTTAGCCCTTTTCTTTTGAGATGGCTCGACTAGCACTTTTCATCTCTGTTATGGGATGATAACTCATAGTATTTTTGACATAGCTGCTATCATAGGTCTTCGGCCTACTAGGGAGAATTTTGATCCTTCTTTCATAACCACAACCTAACCAGACTTCTATTTTTCCAATCCTAGCTATAGTAACTACATTGAGGACCAACATGAAAAACAATCGGAGAAAGTTTTTGATTTTGAGCATATTGCTTTCTTAAATCTATTGTTATCCCGTTTTGTTTTCTGTTCTAGATCTTTGAAGGTGTCTAAGAATTTCACACCCTTGGCAACTTAAATCCATGAAGGGCGGAACGACTGTCTCTGTAAACTGATTCTAGGCTCCCTCTAGGAGTCTCTAGGGCTTGCTACATCGTACCTAAAATCTATCACTAACCTAGATTATAAGTTTCTAATCTCTGGCCCAATGTTGCTTCTGCAACTATGGCTTAATGCCACTTTTGATCCTTCCCTAAAAGCTACCATCCCTTATGACTTAACTAAACAAGTTGAAGATAGGCGGGTCGAAGCGACTAGGCTCACTCTGCTTACCCCATAAGATGTTAGCCATTCGATCAAAGAAGCCTTCCTGAAATATTTTTTATGTATGCCAATTGTTTTACCTTCGCCTATTCCATGGCTCCCTTTGTCAATCAAAGTTATGGACCAGATTGGTTCAAGAGAGAATATCCAGCTTTTTGTTCTAAACATAAGTCTGAGTCTCTCGACATTTGGAGTGCTTTCCTTAAGCCTTCCATTTTTTCGACTAGGATTACGTTGGGAAGAGGTGACCTATGACTTGTTAGTTAATTATAAGTCCAACTTAATGGCTAGACAGTTTAGCTTTGGGAAGTATTTACCAACGTTCTTTTTCCATACTAGTGACAAATTATTCCAGTCCACCACTAAGGTGGCTGAAGAAGAATATCACACATGTTTAGACTTTCATGATAAAAAGGTCATTATTTTAACTCCTTAAAAATTCGAAGTTTCTTATCTTTGCACTCGAAAATTTGAAGAGTGACGGACAAACTACCATCACGATGTTTCTGTAGACCATTCAACCCTTCTACAACATCTAACAAACACTTTTTCATCCCCGCAGAATAAATTCAAGAAAAGATGAGGTATGCACATCAAGTAAATTCAAGCTTTCCAAAATTATTTTGAAATTGTGTATACTCCTTGTTAGCTTAGTCGAACTATTTATGATACCGCCATTACATTAAAACAAAAAATTAATAAAAAACTTTCATCCTGGATAATTCCTCCTTATGTAAAAATATATATATATATATATATATATATATATATATATATATATATATATATATATATATATATATATATATATATATATATATATATATCATTAGATTGAAAAATAATAAGTCATTAAATGTGGAAAGAGAAAACTATTCCTTATTATTTTTAACCATTAGATTGAAAAAAATTAATGGTCAAGATGTGGAGTAAGTTATTATAACTTACTCTTGGAATCAATATAACCCTCCTCATATATATATATATATATATATATATATATATATATATATATATATATATATATATATATATATATATATATATATATATTTTTTTTTTTTTTCTTTATGATTTTATTTCCCTAAGCTTCCACCATTAACAATCTGCGAATTTGGCTTGGAATTTCTTCACCATTTCCTAACTGGTATCTTGTTTTGAACTTCCAAGTCTTAGAAAATGAGTCTAAAAAATATGCCCTACGAGTAGTTTTGACTAAGTATGATGTACATAGTTATAGAGGAGATCTCCATGTTGATATCGAACATGTTCAACTCTTATCCAGCAATTTACCTGATGAGATAAAGAACTCTTAAGAAACTCTTAACTTTCTTTTGTGTTTCACTTTATTTACTTGTGTCGAACCTTTTAGTTGGCATTTTCACCTTCACTATTCGGGTTTCATGATATGTTCCATATATCTCAACTCTGGAAGTGTGTGTCGGATCCTTTTCTACTTATCCTCCCGGAAGTGTGTGTCAGATCCTTTTCTTCATGTTTCAAACTAGAAATTAGAGAGAGAGAGAGAGAGAGAGAGATATTTTATGGAATATGAAAGATTGATAACAACTATATGAGTAAAATGGAATTTGAAAACATCTTGATCGAACGAATTTATGGTATAGTTAGAACTCCAATAATATAAGAAAATTTCTTTACCCACCTCCCTATAGGAGTCACCCCCAGCGAAATTTCCAACTTACCCCTGCTTCGGAGATTCATCTCCGAAGTTTTTTTTTTAAATTTTTTTATATTTCGGAAATGCATTTCCGAAATGCATCAAAATTCATTTATTTTTTACAATCAGGTAAGAAATGTGGACACATGTGCCTACGTAAGCCTTCTAAGACGGTTACCTTCTAAGAAATGTGGTAACACTTTCCTACTTAAAAGCCTACGTAACAAAAATTGGGAAGCTCCACAGCCACGCCCTATTTAAAAGAATAAAAAAACCTTTTAAATTTCGAGGTGCCTTTCCTTCTCCCCACCACTCTACGGTTACCTTCTAAACACTTTCTTATTTATAAACCGCTCTCTCACTCATTTTTTTTCAATCATATCCCAAATTATTTTCGATCGTTAGTCTTCTTCTTTGCTTTAACGTTTTCTATCTCTTGTTACTGCTTTCATCACAATGTCTCGCCGCGGTGGAGGAAATCATCCCGAAAATCGCCGGAGTCAACCATCTCCTGCACATTCTCAACAATCATCCATCAATGCTGCAGGATCAGGACGTGGCCGTGGTGGCCGTGGCTCTCGTGGTGGACGTACCTCCAATCCTTCTTCCTCCGGACATCCACCTCCTCCGTCATATGCTCCGGCCCCGGTTACCTCTCCTCCGTCTGTTGTTGCAGCTCCGGTTGTTCGTCCATCTGTTTCAGCGCCGTTTGTTCCATCTGTCGCAGCGCCGGTTGCTTCCTTGAGTTCGGCTCTGATCTCCATCGAGAGCCTGACTGCCGAAGTTAAACAGAAGGCTACTCTAGAGTCGGCTCCGTCGTCTCAGAAGGAAAATTGGGAAGGAAAATTCAAGTTCGTGCTAATCATTTTCAGTTACGAGTGGCTGATAAGGATCTACACCACTATGATGTAAGTATAGTTTGCTCATAAGTTTTTTGTTGTTGTTTATTATGTTGGTAAGTTACAATGTGGTATGGATTTCTAGAGGATCAGGACTTTCTAACCTATTGCAGCGTCTCCTCCATCGTCTTCATCTGATTAAATAAAGCGAATCGTTCTTGTTTGTTATTTTTCTTCTGTCCAGACCTTTTTTCGGAAGTGCATTTCCGAATTCCTCCAAGGGGGGGTGAGTTCGGAGATGAACTTCCGAAACACCACATTTTCTGAAAATGTAACTTTATTTCGGAGATGCATCTCCGAAATCAATATTTTATATTAAATAAAACACGTTTTCGGAAGTTCATTTTCGAAAACACATTTTTTTCAAAAAAAAGTACCTTTTAAGAAATGAACTTCCGAAATAAGGGGTAGTGTTGTAAATTCACCAGGGGTGAGTAAGAAGGTTAGGAGGTGGTGGGTGAAGAAATTCTCTAATATAATTGTATCTCACTCCATGTTGAATATTTTAGATAAGCGGGTGAGGACAAAGGAAAAGACAAGGTAGTATATACATTTTTTGTTTTTTCGACGTGAGTTTCATCTATATGATATTTGTACTACACATGTATTTTGTGTATGTACTATATTATGGACCCATTGTCATACTCGTAATATATGTCATTTAAACACTTTTCTTGCACTTAATGTCATGTTTTAATATTTCGAATATTATGATTATACACACATTATTTCGGGCATTACAACAACAAACTTTTTAAAATGGGAAACAAGGAATACACTTGCAAGTTGCAAGTAAGGAAAAAATCGCTACAAGAATATGACACACTAATAGCCAGTTTATTTTAGTTTTTTTTTTAAATGATTTTTATAGTATTATATAATTTTGTGTAAAAAAAATTTATGAAAAAACTTTTTATAAAAGTTTCAAATAAAAATTTGGTTTAAATAATTATTTTTAAAATATGATTTTAGATATTTTTTTTATTTATGAAAAAAAATTGAATATCAAAATTTTAAAAAATCACTTAATTTTGAAGCTATTTCAAGTAGATTTTCATAAAAGTTATTTTTGAAATACAACTTTTTAAAAAAATTGCGATTTTGATTAGATTTTAATTTAATATTTATGCTATAGGATGTCAAAATTAGTGTTTTATTTAAAAAAACAAATATAAAAACTCGCAAATTTTTTTTTTTGTAAAATCCATTTTTAAAAATACAAAACAAAATTCATTTTTTAAAACAGAGACAAACAAATACTAAAAACGAAAGTGAGAATCTTGTCAATAGCAACATGATCAAACTTTTTTTCATCTACGCCACATTTCTATAAAGCAACAAATAAAAATCATCATATACAAGAACACATACTAGCACAACAACAATGAACCAAATTCTACTTTTTATTGTCTTTTACTTAGTTCAATACTTTCCAAAGAAGCTAGCCTTCTTTTTGTCTTCCTCTTGTAACCAATCCATTGTTCAGTTAATGGTATTTCAATCCAATCAATCGGTGAATGTATTTTGGAAATTCTAGCAACAGCTAAATTTGTAGAAAAAGGAAATTATAAATATATTAAAGAATGAAGTGTGTTTTTATATATATCGAATCAACCTTGGAGAAGTAGGAGGAGATGTATATTTTGCATGAGAAATGAAACATTAATTAAGGAGTTCTGTTTTGTTTGGAATATTAGCTAATTATTAATTATTAAATCAATATATTAAATTTTATAAGTTTAATATTTTATTTATTTATTATTTAATTATAGCATGTCCAACTCGGTTCAAACCTTTAAACTTTATAATAGTGCTTTTATTCAATATCCAATCTAATTTTTATTATATTTGGCAAAATAATTACATAACCAATTAATAATAAATAATTATTTTTAAATATTTAACTTATTAATTAAAACGTTAGTAACACCTTGTATAAAAAGAATGAGAGAGGAAATAAATTAACCATCTAAAAATATTCTAAACCAATAGTTGAGATATCATGATAACTCCTTGTAAAAGGGATGAGAGAGGAAATAACTTAAACCTCTAAAAATACTCTTTTTTGATCAAACCTCTAAAAATACTTTAAAACAATAGTAGAGATATCAATTAAAACTAAAATATCAAACATAGTAGAATTAAATTTTTAAAACTAAAATATTCTCTAAAAACTCAAACATAAGTAGAAATACTCTTCCATAAGTGAACATAAAATAAAAGAGCTAAAAATATTTTTAAAATATATATATATAAAAAGATATATATATATATATATATATATATATATATATATATATATATATATATATATATATATATATATATATATATATATATATATATATATATAAAGAAATTATACAGTTGTTATCTGTTTACTGGATGCTAGAAAATAATATGAAACATACATAAGAAATTGTAACTAAGTGTTCTCCATTCATTGTACTCAAACATTATTCATTAATTGATAAACATATAATAACACTTTGTATTGCTTGTTTTTTATGTTTGATTGTTTATGATACTGATTAATTACTCCCAGACTTTTGTTTGTATTGCTTTTTTTTTTTTTCTCAGAGAGAGAGACCATTCTATTAAATCTAATTTAAAGTGTATGATTCGGAGTAAGCTAAAAAACTTATTTATGGTTATTAAGTTGGATAAGTCTCATCCGATTGTCCTTTCCAAAAGTTATGCAATTCTTAGTGGTAAAAAATTCTCAACTGAAAAACACCACATAAATTGAAATTGTATATATTGTAGTGCCTTAATTGATCGTCATTGTGTTTTGAGAAGAAAAAGTGGTAGGAAACGAATATTTATAATTAATATTTTGGCAAAGTTTTTTTCTCTAAGGGTAACTCTAGTAAGTGATTTTATAAGCACCGCTAGTCTAAACAAAGTAACAAATGACCTAGGCTTAGGATGAACAGTCATAGATTTTTAGTGAGTACTCTTACAGGCTTTGTATTTTTTTCTTTGATAGTCTATCGCTTGAGGACAAGCAACAATATAAGTATCATCAAATTCGATCACTAGTGTTTTATCATTTTCAACTATTTGTTTTCATTGTTTTTTCACGACTTTTCACCATTTTGTTCGTTTTTACTACTGTGTCTCTATTTTATTAGTGTTTCAGGTAGTCCAAAGATACAAAATCATTTGACGATGCTCAGGACACAAAACTCAAGAAAAAGCATTCGTTAGTGGTAATTATGGTCAGCCCATAATGTATATTACAGTTGTAATTCTCTCTTCAACAAGGATCATGATTTTGAGCAAACACTGAGAATTACAGTCCGGATGTAACTAAAATTATTTACCACTAGGATTTACTAGAGGCAGAAATTAATTTATGTTACAACCATAATAATCGTGGTAACAATTTTGGCATTTTTTATTCAAACGTTTTCTTCTGCGACCTCTAGGAATCACACTCATTTTTCATGCTGAATAATGCTGGACTATATATATATATATATATATATATATATATATATATATATATATATATATATATATATATATATATATATATATATATATATATATATAGGGCATATCATATGAGAATGCCATATTTATATGAGAATGTGAGAATGAATCTGAACCATTGGATTTTAAAATAAATGGTAGAGATTATGAGTGAATCTTTTTTTTCTCTCTCCTACATTTTGAAATAAATGATGTAGGAGAGAGAAAAAAAAGATTCACTCATAATCTCAACCATTTATTTTAAAATCCAATGGTTCAGATTCATTATCACATTCTCATATAAATATGACATTCTCATATGATATGCCCTCTATATATATGTGTATATATATATATATATATATATATATATATATATATATATATATATATATATATATATATATATATATATATATGTGTGTGTGTGTGTGTGTGTGTGTGTGTGTGTGTATTCGCATCTAATTAGAGTTGCAATGAGATTAGTCCCGGAAGAGAAAATGTGCATATATGGGTGAAAGCTTGTAACAGGGACTGAGGACCTAAGCCATTCAAAGTCTTTGAGTGTTGGCATGAGCATCCAGATTTCGAGAAGTTTGTGAAGGATGAATGGAATTCGATGCAGGTTAGAGGGAGTAATGCTTTTATTCTTAAGGAGAAAATAAAAAACCTTAGGGAAAGACTTAGGTGGTGGAATCGGAAGGTGTTTGGACGGCTAGAACTTAGTAAAAATTAAAAATTGAAAGAGAATTAAAATCTTTAGAAAAAATGGAAAGGAAATAATAATATAATAAAGAGGATTAAAAGTAGAAAAAAAACAAAAAATATTAGTGACTGAAATTTCGGTCTCTAATTTATATATATATAAATAAAATTGTATATAAAAATATTTTGTCGTGACTGATTTAGTGACCTCTTAAAATTGGCTCATGAATATTAAATTTTGATGAGGCTAATTCGGTCACAAAATTTTGGTTTCTAAATCGGTGACTGATCTATTTTACTAACGGATTTAGTGACCTCTTAAAATTAACTCATAAAATATTAAATTTTGGTGGCTAATTCAGTCACTAAATCGGCCACATAAAACGAATTTTCTAGTAGTGATTTGTGTTTGTAGTCCAAAGATACAAAATCATTTGACGATGCTCAGGACAGAAAACTCAAAAAAAAGCATTAGTTAGTGAAAATTATGGTCAGCCCATAATGTATATTACAGTTGTAATTCTCTCTTCAACAAGGATCATGATTTTGAGGAAACAGAGAATTACAGTCCAGATGTAACTAAAATTACGGACCCCTAAGATTTACTAGAGGCAGCAATTAATTTATGTTACAACCATAATAATCGTGGTAACAACTTTGGCATTTTTTATTCAAACATTTTCTTCTGCGACCTTTAGGAATCACACTCATTTTTCATGCTGAATAATGATGGACTATATATGTGTGTATTCGCACTCCAATTGGAGTTGCAATGAGATTAGTCACGGAAGAGAAGATGTGCATATATGTGTGAAAGAATGGCTAGCGGTAGGCCTTGCCCGAAAATGTAGTATGTAATCAAAAAGATTAGTTGAAGTTATTGAGCCCGTAAGCTAGACATGACGTAGTAAAGGCTAGTGGTATGTGTGATCGCGTAAACTATTCATCTCTTGTATATGTACATGGGTTGTAAAGGGCGAATAAGTTCACATTCTCACATAACATAAGGTTGTTATACATCGAGTACATTGTTGACGTTTAATCCCATAAGAGTTAGGACTCTTAGTGTTGTGATTGTTTCGGATGACCCTTCAGTCGAGTGAACTTGTGGTGTAGTTAGAACTACACTGAAATAGTTATATTTTCCCCATATTTATTATTTTAGGTAGTTTGGTGCAAGACAAGGAAAAAGACAACATGGATTAAAGAGCAAAATATTTGCCTTATCTCTTGTATTTTTGTTATGATGTGTATTTTTTGATCCTTTTGTTCAGACATGTTGTATTTTAACTATATTTGATGTATGCGAAATCATGTACTCATGTAAATTTTATTCTATTGTATTATGTTTATGTACTAGTATCAACAATGTATACATGGTAGTTATAAATATATTTCGTTTGGGTTGTTATATTAACACCATTTGTTAGACCTTTCTTTGACTATTGAGTTATTCTCCAACACAATATTTTTAATCTTTTTTAATTTATCTTTTAATTATTTATCTCAAGTTAATTTTGATTTATAATTTTAGCATAAATATTTTGAATAATTTGTTTATATTTTCATTTTTTGATTTCTGATACAACTTTTTTAGCTTTATTTTGTCTAAATTCACATGGTTTCGTGTAATTATGAATTTTGGCAAAAATAAAGCATGGCGCCATTGCAATATTTAAAGCATACGTGGAAATCAAGATGTTAAAATAGAATCAAATCATAGAAAAATTAAAGTGTTGGACAATTGTTATGAATCCAAGAAAATCTATACACTTCTTTGAGTTTTTCTTTTTGCCTTCAATTAATTTTTACTTAAACATTAGTGACAATATTAGGTTTAAGTATTGGAACATTTTACAGCGTTTTGTTTTGTTTGTTTGTTTACTCCTTGATTTATGTGTTTGTTTGTGATGCTGATTAATTTTCCCCAAATTTTGAAAGTTTTTTTAAAAAATTGAATTTTTGTAATATATGAAAAAATAGACAAATCTATGTTATGTGAGATCTAGACTAAGTGATTTATGAAAATATATAGAAATTGTGCTTATTTTAAGGCCTAGAGCCTCTCAATAAGATCTCTGTGAGATATTGGATCGAACTCTAGTATGGTCGAAAGGTAGCTTCTTGGTTCGATAGGATTGAGCATGAAGTCGAAGGTTGTTCACATGCTTGTGTCGAAGATGCTAGGGTTGTTAGCATGTTAAATTAGGTTTTAGTGTTTAAACCCTAATTTGTTAAGTTAGCTTGTTTATTAAGTTGGCTTGTATAATGGGTCTTGTGGAAAAAAGCCCATTAGTTAGTATGTTAGGTTTTATTATAAATAGCATACTAGTCTCTCATCATTGCTAAGCTGCAAATCCTAATTTAGGGTGAGAGAGGTTATTTGTTATTCTTGTAAACTTGTAATCTTGTTTTAAGAGAAAGTAAAAGAATAGCAGTTATAACCAATTCTTGTGTTCTTATTCTCTTCCCTAATTCCCTATTATACTTTGTTATTGGTATCGTTTTTCACAACAAATTGGTGCGGTGAGCGTGGAGGAGATGCCTTCAACAAAGTATGAGATTGAAAAGTTCACCGGAGTGAATGATTTCGGTCTGTGGCGCTTGAAGATGAAAGCCCTACTGGTTCAGCAGGGTTGTTTGGAAGCGTTGAAGGGAGAGGCAGCCATGAATGCAGAATTGACGGCAGCGGAGAAGAAAAATATGATCGAGAAAGCACACAGCGCAATTTTGTTGAGCCTTGGTGATAAGGTTCTCCGGCAGGTATCAAAGGAGACGACAGCATCAGGGTTATGGGTGAAACTTGAAAGTTTGTATATGACCAAATCGCTGGTAAATCGACTCTACCTAAAGCAAGCTTTGTATTCATTCAAGATGATTGAAGACAAAGTATTGGCTGAGCAGTTGGATATGTTCAACAAGCTGATTCTTGATCTTGAAAATATTGATGTGAAGATCGATGATGAAGATCAAGCGCTGTTACTATTGTGTTCTTTGCCTCGATCACATGCTCACTTCAAAGAAACTCTCTTGTATGGAAGGGAGTCCCTGACGTTTGAAGAAGTTCAATCAGCCTTGTACTCTAAGGACTTGAATGAACGAAAGGAGCATAAACCTTCGACTGTTGGCGAAGGTTTGGCCGTTAAAGGAAAACTCTTACGAAAGGATGGTAAGTTCGACAAGAAGAAAGGCAAAAGTCAGTCGAAGACTTACAGTGGCGAAGCATCTGGAATTTGATGCTACTATTGTAAGAAGGAGGGTCACACAAGAAAGGTGTGCCCTGAACGCTTGAAATATCATGGAGGTAAGGATAATGGCAACGCTGCCATTGTTCAAGATGATTTCGAATCATCTGATGTTCTTGTGGTTTCAAGCAGTGACTCTAAGAAGGAGTGGATTATGGATTCAGGTTGCACTTGGCACATGACTCCAAACAAAGACTTGTTCGAGGAATTATGTGATCAAGATGGTGGATCAGTATTGCTGGGAAACAACAAGGCTTGCAAGATTGCAGGTGTTGGATCTGTGAGATTCAAGCTCCATGATGAGTCAATAAGGTTGTTGACTGAAGTCAGGTATGTTCCTGATTTGAAGAGAAATCTGCTTTCTCTTGGTGAATTCGACAAGAAAGGATATGTTTTCCAAGGAGAGAAAAGTATCCTAAGAGTCATGAAGGGTTCGAAGGAAGTCTTGAGAGGCGTGAAGAAACAAGGCTTGTATACCCTTGAGGCTGAAGTTGTAAGTGGTTCGACAAATGTTGCATCCACGAAATCTTTGTCGAAAACAGAAATCTGGCACATGAGATTGGGCCATGTCAGTGAAAGGGGTCTGGTCGAATTAGGGAAACAAAATCTGCTTGGTGGAGACAAAATCGAAAAGCTGAAGTTTTGTGAACCCTGTGTACTTGGAAAATCTTGCAGAGTGAAGTTCAACAAAGGCAAACAAAGAACACATGGATCCCTTGATTACATCCATGCTGATCTTTGGGGGCCTGCAAGGTGTCCATCACATTCAGGAGCAAGGTATTTTCTATCCATAGTAGATGATTATTCCAGAAAATTATGGGTATTCATCCAGAAGACTAAGGATGAAACTTTTGAGAATTTCAAAAGTTGGAAGACTCTGGTTGAAAATCAGACTGGCAGAAAGGTCAAGAGGTTGAGAACCGACAATGGCCTTGAATTTTGCAATGAGGCATTCGACAGTTTTTGTGCTGCCTCTGGTATTGCAAGGCATAGAACTACTGCAGGTACTCCACAGCAAAATGGTTTGGCTGAAAGGTTTAATCGAACTATTTTGGAGAGAGTCAGATGCATGTTGACTAGTGCGGGGTTAACAAAGGTGTTCTGGGCTGAGGCTGTTTCGACAGCAACATATCTGATAAACAGATGTCCTTCGACAGCGTTAGATATGAAGACACCTGAAGAAGTTTGGTCGGGACATCCACCAGATCTCGACAAACTGAGAGTATTTGGCTGCGTAGCCTATGCTCACATTAGGCAAGACAAGGTCGAACCTAGAGCTCTGAAATGCATGTTCATGGGATACCCTGAAGGAGTCAAAGCTTATAGGCTATGGTGCCTAGAGCCAGGTCACAGGAGGTGTATCACCAGTCGAGATGTAGTTTTCAATGAAGCTGAAATGGCTTTTAAGAAAACTGATGATGTTGGTCGAAGTACAGAAACATCTGACGAAGAGCTGGAACAGGTAGAGATTCCTGTTGAGGTGGAGCATGTTGATGCTGAATTGCATATCCCAGATGAAGTCGAAGAAGAAGCAGAAGATGCTGAAGTTGAGGAAACTGACGATGACTACCTATTGTCGAGAGATAGGTCGAGAAGAGTCATCAAGCCACCTCAAAGACTTGGATATGCAGATCTTATAGCTTATGCCTTAATCTCTGCAAGTGAGGTTCTAGACGAAGAACCTAGAGACTATAAGGAAGTTATGAGGAGTCGAAATAAGACTGAATGGCTGAAGGCCATGGATGATGAGATGAAATCTCTTCATGATAATCATACTTGGGAACTGATCAAGAAACCTGATGGGGCAAGGTTAGTCAGCTGTAAATGGATTTTCAAAGTTAAGGAAGGAATTGAAGGAGTGACGTCGAAAAGATACAAGGCAAGGTTAGTTGCAAGGGGTTTCACTCAGAAAGAAGGTGTCGACTTCAATGATGTGTTTTCTCCTGTTGTGAAGCATAGGTCCATTCGAATGTTGCTTGCCATGGTGGCACAGTTCGATCTTGAACTGGAACAGATGGATGTGAAGACTGCGTTCTTGTATGGTGATCTAGATGAAACGATCCTGATGAGGCAACCTGAAGGGTATGTCGAAAAGGGGAAGGAAGATTATGTGTGCAAGTTAAAGAGATCTTTGTATGGGCTGAAACAATCTCCTCGACAGTGGAATAGGAGATTCGACAAGTTCATGGCACGCATAAGTTTCATTAGAAGTCAGTTCGACCACTACGTTTACTTCAGATTTCGACCTGGTAATTCATTTGTTATTTTGTTGCTTTATGTGGATGATATTCTCATAGCAAGCAACAATATTGAAGATGTGACGAGGGTGAAGGCTGAACTCAATAAGGAGTTCGATATGAAGGATCTGGGAGCTGCTTCCAGGATTCTTGGAATTGACATTCGAAGAGATAGAAAGAAGTCGAAGTTATGCTTATCTCAAAAGGCATATCTACGGAAGATTCTTGAAAAGTATGGTATGTCGAATTCAAAGCCAGTTGTGACTCCAACAAACCCTCAATTCAAGCTGAGTATTGATCAGTGTCCCAGTACTGATGTCGAAAGAGCCTATATGAATAGCATCCCATATGCTAGTATAGTCGGCTCTTTGATGTATGCTATGGTCTGTACTAGACCCGACATAGCTTACGCAGTCAGTCTTGTAAGCAGGTACATGGCGAATCCTGGAAAGGCTCACTGGCAAGCATTGAAGTGGATTTTAAGGTACATAAATGGGTCTCTGAATAGAGTCCTAATTTATGGTGGAGCCTTGGGTGAAGATAGTAAAGCAGTAATAGAAGGATATGTCGACTCTGATTATGCAGGTTGTATGGATTCCAGAAAATCTATTTCTGGATATGTTTTCACTATGTTTGGCACTGCAATTAGTTGGAAAGCAACACTTCAGAAGGTTGTTGCTCTATCAACCACTGAAGCGGAGTATATTGCCCTAACTGAAGCTGTGAAAGAAGCATTGTGGCTTGAAGGTTTTGCGAAGGAGCTGAAACTTCAAGGTCGAGGTATCACTGTTAAATGTGATAGTCAAAGTGCAATACACCTGTCGAAGAATTCAGCCTATCATGAGCGAACTAAGCACATTGATGTGAGGCTGCATTTCGTCAGAGGAGTAATCGAGCGTGGAGAAGTCCAAGTGTTGAAGGTTTCGACTGAAGACAATGCTGCTGATATGATCACCAAGACATTGCCGAGTTGCAAGTTTTTCCACTGTATGCAGTTGATAAAGCTGCATGAAGAAAGCTAGTCTGTTCCTTGACGTTGTAGAGTTAGGTCCAAGGTGGAGATTTGTGAGATATTGGATCGAACTCTAGTATGGTCGAAAGGTAGCTTCTTGGTTCGATAGGATTGAGCATGAAGTCGAAGGTTGTTCACATGCTTGTGTCGAAGATGCTAGGGTTGTTAGCATGTTAAATTAGGTTTTAGTGTTTAAACCCTAATTTGTTAAGTTAGCTTGTTTATTAAGTTGGCTTGTATAATGGGTCTTGTGGAAAAAAGCCCATTAGTTAGTATGTTAGGTTTTATTATAAATAGCATACTAGTCTCTCATCATTGCTAAGCTGCAAATCCTAATTTAGGGTGAGAGAGGTTATTTGTTATTCTTGTAAACTTGTAATCTTGTTTTAAGAGAAAGTAAAAGAATAGCAGTTATAACCAATTCTTGTGTTCTTATTCTCTTCCCTAATTCCCTATTATACTTTGTTATTGGTATCGTTTTTCACAACAATCTCAATTGAGGCTTTTTTGTCTTGTAATCTTTGTTAATTTATTGAATTGTTTTAAACTTTACATATTTGATTGTGTAGCATATTTTTGTTATTTTAGTGTGATTCTATGTTGATTGTGTTGAGATAAAAAAATAAAAAATATGTATATAGAAAAAAAATAAAAAATAAAATTAAAAGGCAATTGTGATTACTATGTTATGTAGCCCTCAACCAATTATTCAGCTCAAAGGGGAGTTGATCCTAAATGCCTACAAAAAGAATATGAACAAAAGTGCATATAATTGGACTAAGTCAGATCACCCTCACCCGATTGTCCTTATAAAGAGTTATGTGATCCTTAATAAAAAGAAAAATTCTTCGCTCAAAAATACCACATAAATTGAAACTATGTTAGATTGTAGGAAAATGCCTTAATTTTGATCATCATTGTGTTTTGAATGGAAAAAATGGTAGGAACAAAGATTCATATTCAAAATATTTGTTAAGTTTTTTTTTTTTCCCGAGGGAAAATGTAGTATGCTTTCTTATAAGAACAAACCATTAATTCAAATTGAGTTCCCAACATGTAATACTTGAATTTTTTTATGATAAACTTGCTCTATCCTTTTTTTTTTTTTTTATAGATAAATTGCTTGTGGACAAGCAAAAATTTAAGTATGGGGTGTAATACTCACAAGTCATATATCTAGAATAACAACTTATGATATTATTAATTAATATTGGTATTGGATACATCAATTTAATTATAGGGAAGTATACCATATTTGAAATTTTACCATGAAACGTCATAATAACTAATACTTCATCCATCGGCCGAATTCTTCAACACATCGAAAATATGTTAAGTGTCAAAATGTAGTTATTTTGTGTTTGTAAATAGTGGCACTTATCGATACTTTTTGTTAATACCGTTCGAATAATACCCCGTTTTGTGTATAAATACGTATACTTTGTGAATAGATGTATCTTCATATACCTTTATACTTTTTGATAGTTTTCTATTCATTTTGTAGGTATTGAGGCGTATTTGGAGCATGAGCAATAACGTGGCGAAGACACGACTTCAAACGCGCAATTTTGAGCGGCGGAATCAATTCATTCGGCGAATAAAGCTCAAAACCAAATAATAATAAATCACCAATTTGGTTGATATGTTGTCATTTTTAGATAGAGCATGAAATAAGCTTTCCAACGCTTCAAACCGGGCGTAAATCGGAGTTACGGTTCTCAAGATATGGCCAAAATAATATTTCAATTTTCTGTTGAGCGGGCTAAGCGTGGATTTGCGCACTAAGCGCGGTCTGGGCGGTTTGGAAAGTCATTAAATAGGGAAAAATCACATTTTTTTGGGTTATGCTTTGGGGTATTTGTTCTCAAAGTCGTCACAACCATTTTTGAGTAGGGAGAGCTTGAAAACAACAATGGAGCATGCATCTTGATGATCGGAGGTCGAATTTCTCATCGATTGGTGTTGACAAACCAAGAAATGTTTGGTTCCTCTTCTTCTCTTCTCTTTGTATTTCTCTTTTGGTGAGTTTGTATGTAAATACTCTAAACCCATGGATGTTTGTTACTCTTTTTACTAGTTGTATAAAGTTTGCTTTACAAATCTTAATCGGTGTTTCCTTGATCTTTTTGCTTAAATGTTTTGGATTTGTGTTGTTGTAGAAATAGACATCACAAATCTTGATTAGGGGGATATCTGTTAGCTTTTGATTCTAGACATAGGATTGGGGTTAACATCCACATAATATCTGAGTTTAATGTCTCTGTGTTGTTCGATCGGTTGAGACATCGTCGAAAGAGCAATATAGTTGAATTCCCATCGGTGTTGTAGACATGGACATTGATGTGAGGGATATGTGGTGATTCTGATGAGTATTGTAGATTGAGTACGGCGGAGTGATAAATCTAAGTTTGTGAGGAGTAGTTTAGATTCAAACCAGATAAGCTATTCTCTATCAAGAATGAATTTATTTTATGTTCATATGTTATGTTTTCCTTGTTTACTTAAAACCCATTTTAACCTGAACTCAAGAACTAAGAATCCGTCGAACGGCAGTTCAGTAGCACTAATCTCTGTGGACACGATAAATTCCCGGATAAATATTTCCAAATCTTTTGTTGCTTGCCGCTTTACCGCTTCAACAAAATGGCGCCGTTGTCGGGGATTGGTTTTGAGATTAATCGCATTGCGATGGTTTTGTGTTTTAAGTTTCGTAAATATGTCCATATCGTATATTTTGTGCATATTCCCATACTTGTGTGTTTTTGTATATTTATACATGTTTATGTTTTCATACTTGTACATGTTTGTGTGTTTGATTTTGTTCCTCTTTACTTTTGCTATTTAGCAAGGTGAAGTTGGCTAAACAAATTGAACTCGGATAGTTCGTAAATTCTAAATCTTCACTTTTCAATTTGTTTAGCCAAATAAGGATTTTGTAAATATTGCGTTTTATGTATATTATGTTTTTACACATACTTGTATATACTTTTGCTTTTGATTCGTTTGTTAAGTGTTTGGGCAGGATGTTTTCTTTAGATGGCGTTTGAGGCGAAAGCATTGGCATACCGCGAGGAAGTTTCTTACCATTCGCGAAAAAAATAAGAGGCGTCGAGCTAACGACGTAAAACGAGCGCTTGTTGGGAGGCACCCCAACGGTTTTATTTTTCTGTTTTTCTGTAAATGAGATGTATATGTGTTAAGTGGAGGCACACTGGAATTCCTGTTTTGTTGCACTGTTTTTGTCTTTCTGGTGTAGCGCGCTTAGCGCGGTCTGTAGCTTTTGGCTAATGAATTCTTTTTAATGATTCATTTGCCTCACCTTTTTCCCACTTACACCAAGGCTTTATAGTATGTATTTTATAGTTATAATTTTAATTCTTTTGTTGTTGTTTAGACTCAAATTTTGGCTCGATTACTTGAAGTCGCATTTGGTAATTCTTCAATTTTGATTGATTCAACATGCCAATTGTGCGGTAATGATTGTTCGAATTTGTACATAGCAAGGTACTCGTTTATCGCTTTCTATAGCATAACATGTTTAGGAGACTTTTCATTTGTACAATTTTCATATTATTCATTCTTTTTGTATAACTTGCTCATGACTTGAATCACATTAGTTTTCCCTTTTTACCATAAATGTGAGGTGGCTTTCCATTGTGTATATATGTGAGTGACTGACATTTCTTGTTTTAACTGGATACTATTATGTTTAATCTTTCGTCTGTATTGATTTTGTGAATGCACGAAAGTGATCAAGGCACTTGTTTGATTTTGAGCACAACTACCATAGCTAAATATCAATTCACCTTGTGAATGTGTGAGCATTAGTAACCCCCTTTGAGCCTTTTTGTCAATATCCATATTGTTTTTGCTTAATGCTTGTCTATGAGCGTTTGGTTTTTAATTGTGTTTGGATGTTGATTCTTTGTTTCTTGAACCCTCAACTATGATTTATAGTTTGAATTTTTACCTTGCCTTAGAAAGTAGGGAGTATTCAATGTATATTGCGGTTGGATTCAAGTTGGGGAGAGGATGTTTGCCTCTTTATGATGTGGTTGGTATATGGTTGTGAAAATAAAAGAAAAAGAAAAAAATTGTGAAAAAGAAAGAAAAGAAAAAGAAAGAAAAAAGAAAAAAAATTGGAAAAAGAAAAAGAACAAAAAAAGTTTGGAATAAGATTTGTGTTAATAAGTATTGTGTTTGGTGTGAAACATATGAGGAAGAAGAAGTTTGATTGAAATTCCTTTGTTTGAAACTTTGTGGAAGTAATTACTCCCTTAGATTTAGGCAAGTTTTTGTTTTGATTAGCTTTAGGAATTATCACTTGTTTGTTAACCGAGCCACATTACAACCTTTAAAGCCCTTGTGATTTGTGTCGTTGCGTTTTCGATACTATTTTTGAATAAACGCATAATTTTGTCTATTGTTTGCAAGTTTGTCGGGTGTGTGTAAAAGTCCTCACCTTTCGGTGTTTTTCATCTACCGATGAATTTTTGCTAGGCGTGATTTTTGATTGAGCTTGTTTTGTTTTAGAATGTTTTGTATGATTTTTGTACTTAGGATCCGTTTCATTTTCATGTTGTCGTTGTAGGATTGTGGTAAGTATTTACTTTGTTGGTACGTTTTTGTTTGAACCGTACAATTGTTTCGTTTTTCTAAATCGTGTTGATTCTTGATTCTTTGGATTTTAACTTTTGCGATTTGAGTGTTTCGCCTTGTTTGAGGACAAACAAATTCAAGTTAGGGAGAGTTGTTAAGTGTCAAAATGTAGTTATTTTGTGTTTGTAAATAGTGGCACTTATCGATACTTTTTGTTAATACCGTTCGAATAATACCCCGTTTTGTGTATAAATACGTATACTTTGTGAATAGATGTATCTTCATATACCTTTATACTTTTTGATAGTTTTCTATTCTTTTTGTAGGTATTGAGGCGTATTTGGAGCATGAGCAATAACGTGGCGAAGACACGACTTCAAACGCGCAATTTTGAGCGGCGGAATCAATTCATTCGGCGAATAAAGCTCAAAACCAAATAATAATAAATCACCAATTTGGTTGATATGTTGTCATTGTTAGATAGAGCATGAAATAAGCTTTCCAACGCTTCAAACCGGGCGTAAATCGGAGTTACGGTTCTCAAAATATGGCCAAAATAATATTTCAATTTTCTGTTGAGCGGGCTAAGCGCGGATTTGCGCGCTAAGCGCGGTCTGGGCGGTTTGGAAAGTCATTAAATAGGGAAAAATCACATTTTTTAGGGTTATGCTTTGGGGTATTTGTTCCCAAAGTCGTCACAACCATTTTTGAGTAGGGAGAGCTTGAAAACAACAATGGAGCATGCATCTTGATGATCGGAGGTCGAATTTCTCATCGATTGGTGTTGACAAACCAAGAAATGTTTGGTTCCTCTTCTTCTCTTCTCTTTGTATTTCTCTTTTGGTGAGTTTGTATGTAAATACTCTAAACCCATGGATGTTTGTTACTCTTTTTACTAGTTGTATAAAGTTTGCTTTACAAATCTTAATCGGTGTTTCCTTGATCTTTTTGCTTAAATGTTTTGGATTTGTGTTGTTGTAGAAATAGACATCACAAATCTTGATTAGGGGGATATCTGTTAGCTTTTGATTCTAGACATAGGATTGGGGTTAACATCCACATAATATTTGAGTTTAATGTCTCTGTGTTGTTCGATCGGTTGAGACATCGTCGAAAGAGCAATATAGTTGAATTCCCGTCGGTGTTGTAGACATGGACATTGATGTGAGGGATATGTGGTGATTCTGATGAGTATTGTAGATTGAGTACGGCGGAGTGATAAATCTAAGTTTGTGAGGAGTAGTTTAGATTCAAACCAGATAAGCTATTCTCTATCAAGAATGAATTTATTTTATGTTCATATGTTATGTTTTCCTTGTTTACTTAAAACCCATTTTAACCTGAACTCAAGAACTAAGAATCCGTCGAACGGCAGTTCAGTAGCACTAATCTCTGTGGACACGATAAATTCCCGGATAAATATTTCCAAATCTTTTGTTGCTTGCTACTTTACCGCTTCAACAAAATACTCTATCCTTAGTCTCAAGTCTGAAGCTGTGAGTACAATCTGAATACCTGATTACCTGAAAATATTACAACAATGTGGTGTGAGATACTAATCTCAGTGGATTCCCGATATAAACCGTTAAATCACTATATACTCTTCTACCTAGTTAAGGAATACTTGAACATACCATCAGGGTATATCACACCCTTCCCGCATAACTTAATGAGTCCCTAATAACTCGCATGCAACATTATTGCATTGGATCCTAATATATCATGAAGTCAACATATTAGTAGTGAGGATTTCTCTAGCTAGGTCATCTTCCTTTGACTTTCATCTTTTTCCTTATCTCGCTCATATGATAATATACACAAGAGAAAGATGTGAATAGGTCTCAATGAATTATATCAGACTAATAAGTTGACTCATGAGGATCTAATATGGACTCTCTAATCCTTGATCATATAAATGAACTATATCATCTATCAATATATGTTGGATTATAAGTCCTCTAATGCGATAAAATAGCCACTAGTCATTATTTATCTAATCACCCAAATGCCTAGCGAAATTCTATGATCTTTCTCAGGGTTAGATAAACCATAACTAGCCTGGGATAGGATTTACTACATTTCGCATGTTTTCTCAACTCGATTGCCGCCTAAAGTAGTTCCTAGGACTTATGCATGTTAGAATATGTTAGATAAGTGACTTCAAGCACAAGAGTGGGGTGAATTATGGTATTTCAAATTCGCGATTACTTTGGTGGTTTTCTCAATCATACTTGAAATGTTGTTAGTAATTTCTTTAGAGTAAATTGTAGCAGAAATAAATATAGTAAATAACATAAAGTAAAGAGGATAAGGGTTAGAGAGATTGCACCATATATTTATCCAGGTTCGGCCGACCGATGACCTATTCTTGTCCCCAAGAGATCTTTTGAAGATTTTGATTGTAAACTTTGAGCTTTTACAAGTTATGCCCACAAACCTAAATAGAATTTGATCTTGAGATTTTAAAGGATTATATCCCCTATCAAGGATAGCTTTTACCCTAGGCTAAGCTAACAAACATTTTAGATATTTTCAGGCTTATCTCAATAGCCAAAACAAATTTTTTCTGGAAAAGTTCCAGAAACAAAAACAGTGATTTTATGATTGGTATATCTCACAAACCAAACTCAATTTACTAAGAGTATCATACTCTAGAGAATTAAAACAACAACACGACCAATAAAAATTCTTCCTCATAAGTAATTTATAACTCAAAAGCACCAAGGTAACTTTAGTGAAAGAAAAATATTTATACATAGAGAAACGAAGAAAAATGAGAGATAAATTCCAAAGAAAATGTAAATCTTCGGAAAATGTTGTGAAATGAAGAGGAGGAGAAGCTCCTTTATATAGGATAAGGAAAATCTAGAGACGAAAATGATCCATGGG
Organism: Vicia villosa; assembly: GCF_029867415.1. Lineage (NCBI taxonomy): Eukaryota > Viridiplantae > Streptophyta > Magnoliopsida > Fabales > Fabaceae > Vicia > Vicia villosa. Next base: position 213,762,374 of record NC_081181.1, read on the forward strand.
AGAAATTAAAGTGTCAATCAATTGGAGACTTGCTCCAATTGATTGAAAGCCTTAAAGATAATCGTTTATGATTGTTTAAAAATTAAGAAAGAAAGAATATAGAGCCAGTATAAGTCATTAATATGATTTCCTAATCGTTTGGTTAGTCACTTAGGCCTTCTCCAATCTATTAGCTTAATACTCCAATCAATTTGCTGGTTTAAAATAGTTTTTCCAATCAATTAGCTTAAGTTCCTAATCGATTGGGTAGTTCAAAAAGCCTTTTACAAGATAGTGGACAGTTTCTTAATCACTAGGCCCGGTCTTAAAAACATTTTTAAGATATAAAAAGGTTAGAAAACGATTTTTAAATGTGTGTGTGAGTTTCCTTAGAACTTAGGAGTTATCACTTTTAAAAAAAATTCTGGTAACTCATACACGACCTGACGAGCTTTCATATTTCCTCTCTTTCATTATTTTGAGGCTTCCAAGATTCTTTGATAAATACATCACTCATATAAGCACTTCAATCTTGAGTTTCTTTCTTTGATGGGACTTTAGATATTTTCCATTTGGGTCACCATCTTTATAGAGTTGAAAGTTATTGCCACAGACTTCAACATCTCAGTTGTTGATGTTGTCGTTATCAAAGCTTCAAAAAGGATATTTTTGGGATTATCAACTTTATACTTTAAGCACATTGATCCATATTCTCCCCTTTTTAAAGATGACAAATATCTCTCAGGGTGGTGGTAAAAGAGAACTAAGAGTGTATCTTCTAGATTATATAATCATAGGCTTTTCAACATTCTTGTCTTTCAAATTTTGATATTTATCAATACTATGAACATCACATACAAAGTGATAAAAAAGAGTAAACTCTTGTATTCTAATTCAACTAAGAATGCATAACCCTCTCATTTCACCAAAATACGATCATGGAGAGTATCTAACATGTTAAGGTCTATTTGCACATGAGAAAAATGCCTCTATGTTTTTTTTTGTAAGCTCATCGAATGATAAAGGAGTGACAATACCAGAAGCAATTGCAAATAAATTTGTTGGTTCCCAATACTCTAAGGGAAGGCCAAGTATCCTCAACCACACTTGAGAACGAGTAATCTTTAAATTTTCAGGTCTAAAATCTGACGTCCATGCAAAATACCACATGAGAAAAGGCCTAACCTTCCATGTCTCTACACTCCAAATTTTGTCGAGATCCTCTCTAAATTTGAATGAAAATTCAAAATATACATGTCCTAAAGGATTTAAATCTCAATTAGTGATTGGACTCCATAATTTCATGAGTTTGTCACGCAATTCTGATGCTTTCAATGACATACCTTTACTAGTAATCAATCTCCCGTGCAAATTATTCTTGCAGCGTTCAATTCCTGCTTTGTAAGGCCATTCAGGTATCTTGATCGAGAGACATTTACCTTTGAGACAATGTTTTGGCAAAATTATAAACTGGAATGTCACACACATTTTAAAGAGCTTGTGCAAACGATTTCTTTTGTGCTTGTGGTTGGGATGTAGACATAGAGTCATTCAAAGAAAATGAACCGGCCTTAGAAGGTCTCCATGCTAATGGCCGACACTGGAGAAGCCCATGTCGATTAGTTTTTCTTTCAAACCCTGGTAGAGTATCCCCAAAATATTTGGTGTCCGCTGAACACGATATCTCCTTCCATAAAGCTTGTTTCAACGATTAGGACTATGAAAGTGTAGCACTTGTGTCTCAGAAACCTTGTGTCTAAAAAATTAACTCAATCCAACAATTAACAAATTTAAAATTATTATTTTTCTGAAACTGATTAGACAAAAACGGTAATATTTATGTTATTGAGTTTTAATGAAAAACTCATCATACCTTTGATTTATATTTTCTTCCTTGCAATCTATATCCAATTTTAGTTTTAGATAAAACAATCACAATCACAAACAATCATGGTTATCATCTTAAATGTAGTTAAAAAAAAATAAAATAATAATACATGATTCAAGATCCGGTGGTAAGAATTAATCCACAATATAAAATATTAGTGCATAAAAATTAAATAATATGAGTGATTATTATGCACTCTCTTTACAAAAAGTTGTACACGGCCAGTCAATAATATAATATGTATGTACACTTTGAGATTACTTTATAATCTGAAATGAATTAGTGCATGAACATGCAAAATGATACCTCTTTAGGATGATGTATTCAATATGCCCATAAAATTTATTGCAAGCACATGCATCAGTTTTTCCTTGTGTTCAAATTCATTAAAAAAAGTATAATACATCTTTTTTACGTAATTCAAAAATGTATACTTCATGAAATGATGTAAATCATGTTTCTACTAAATTAGGGAAAAGATAAATCGGAGAACTTTGAACAGGAAACCATGTCTATGTACTGTTATATAGTCAAACACAACATGTTAGTCATGTTTGATTGAAACGTTTGAAAGAAAATTAGGATAGAAGTCAGAAGCATTCATAAAATACATTTTTTTAGTTTAGAGTGTGTTTGGATGAGGTAATTGATAATTTTAAAAGAATTTAAAATTCAAAGTAATTTAAATGATTCCATTGAAATTCATTTATTTTTAAATTATTTTATTTGGATGACATATTAAGATAATTCATTATTAGATTTTTGGGGTCATCTAAAATTTAAAATTTTTGGACCAAATTAAAAAATTGAAAAGTAGAGACCAAATTGCAATTTTTTAAAATTTGAAGGACTAAATTGTAAATTTTAATAAATATTAAGGACTAATTTACAATTTTTTTAAAATTTTTGGGGTCAATTTTGTAATTTTAGAAAATATGAGGACCAATTTGTAAAATTTGAAGAAATAATAGTAACAAATACATTTTAAAAAGTATGAAGGAATTTCAAATTGTTTGGTTTTTTGTGTAATTTCAAAATGATTAAATTTAACTTAGATAAAATACTCCATAAATTTTCATCATTTTAACAATTCTTCATTTTTGTATCCAAACAATAAATTTTGTGTAAATCATTTTAAATTCCCTCAAAACATTAAATTACCTCATTAAAATGCTTCATCCAAACACACTCTTAAGAAAATTATGTATTATTTTAAATAAGAAAATTTCTTCACCCACCTCCCAACCTTCTTGCCCACCCCTGGTAAATTTACCACAATACCCCTTGTTTCGGAAGTTCATTCCCGAAACTGTACTTTTTTTCTTAAAAAAGGTGTTTTCGGAAATGCATCTCCGAAAACGTGTTTTTTTTAATATAAAATATTGATTTCGGAGATGCATCTCTGAAATAAAGTTACTTTTTCAGAAAATGTGGTGTTTCGGAAGTTCATCTCCGAACGCACCCCCCTTGGGGAATTCGGAAATGAACTTCCGAAAATATGTCTGGACAGAAGAAAATGAAAAACAACAACAATTCGCTTTATTTAATCGGGTGAAGATTACAACGATAATATTACATATAATTAAAGTTACATATTGTTGATCACAGGTAGATGGGGATGAGTCAACATTTTGATAACATCGTCCGCCGATCTTTGAAGTTTCGCGTCCAACTCGATCGGGCCTTTCGAAGAAAATCGGTCGAACGTTGTCCACATAACCGCCAAATCTTCGTCGTTCTTGATCTCAAAAGGTGTGAACTTAATGCCTCCCTCGTCGTTAAGCGATGGCGAGCGGTACTCGAGCTTGACAACCTTTCGATTCTCGGGATAGAGCAAAAGCGTGTTGAGCGACGGTATCAACTCCGCAAACGGTGTGTCGCGCGAGAAGCGGAATTGGAACGGCATCGGGTAGCCGGTTTCAAAGTAGACGAATGCTAGGTGGGGGTAGGTTTGTGTCATTTGTGTTTTGTGGTGTGGAGAGGATGAAGAAGAGTGTGTATTTATAGACTTATTGGAGCATTGATGGCCTAACAAACCTTATCCTGCCTCAGGGGACATTTCGGAAATGAACTTCCGAAATATGCAGAAACAGACATAAATTTTGCATTTTGTTGATTGCTTAGTGTGTTGTCTAAATTGAACATATGGAATTGACATTAACCATAAATTAGACAAGCAAGTCATAAAACATAATTATATTATACATGTATTGAATCGGTCCGATTTTACATGATAAACAACAATACATACAAAAAACGATCCGGAACAAACTAAAATTCACCGAACCAATCGGTGGATCCTAAGTCCAAAATAGGCTCATTCTTCGACCGCTCTCTATTTTGCTCGCGCTCTTGGCTCATCATTTCTTCAAACTCCTCCATTCTTGAAACAAAAGGATTCGGCCAAGTCTCCGCCTTAGTTGAACGATGTGCGGTCCATTGACAACAAGTAGCCGGTATAGGACACCCCGGTTTCAAAAACACTTGGACGAAGTGCCGCGATCGTAGATACCCGATGCATATGATTCGGCCCGACGAGTCCAATGGCGGTCGACTATGAAGTGGAAAGAAAGTCTCACTTAGTCCAAACCTCGTCAAATCGACGCATACAATATCATATGCACTTGCTATGAGATGACCCATATCGGGGAATGGCATCCACTTCGAGACCGGAGCGATACCGGTAAGTGGTGGAACAAGTGAATCATGAATTTTTGCAAACTTTTCTTGATTTTCATATAGTCGGCCGTAGATGTCCCGATACGAAGTCAACTCCGCAAGAAGTTCCCGTCGGACTAAAGTGTGATTATTTTCCCCTTTACCGAGCAAACCCGCAACGGCCCGATATCCACAATTGCCGTCTCCTCCAACATCAACGATGTTATCGATATATTTGTGCATAAAAAGTGGCATCTCATCAATGTAGACAATGGGTGATTTTTTTATCGGCGGTGTGCGGGGTGGCTTCGAAATACGGGCACCTTTGTTACCACTACTCTTGGACTTAGGTGTCTCATGAATTTCCGGTAACGATGCATCAACATGTTCAAAGTAGGAAGGAGATCATTTTGTTGATGTGTCATCTTGTGTAATTTTGGACTTTTTCAGTGCACCTTTAGTCTTAACCGGTTGAGATGGCGGTTTCAAATCGGTGGTCTCCGGAAATGCGATCTTTCGCAATTGTTCTTTTATGTGCATTTTTGTTGTGTCGTCCGCTTTAGAAAACTTCTCCATTATCACTTCCAACTCGTCGGAGATGGTGATTTTGGAGTCATTTTCTTTCGGCGGGTCAAAATCATCAAAACGAAGTTTCTTTCAATGGTCGGCTACCTCATCCATGCGTATGGGTGAATTCAAATTCTTTTTTTTTGCAAGTATACAAGCACATGGTAGGCCGTATGTTTTTCTAATCGTGCACCCACATAATGAACTATCCGGCCCCGTCGTCTCCGACCGCTTAGCTTCATGAAACAAAAAATTCAAACCCGTTCGAGATATGTTGTAAATCAATTGGGAGAATAGAATTTGCCCTTTAAACCGGTGTTCCATAACCGTCTTGCTCCGACCGAACGATGTTTGAATTTCATTGTGTTGATTTTCAAGCATTTGGTTCACGGTGTCCCATCCCCGACACAAATCTCCCTTGCTATCACCCAACCACCTCTTGAAGACCGCATGTGCGGATTCAACTCGGTTAGTCGTGGTGCAACCAAGATGTCTAACTCGATTTGTCCAAGCGCACACGACTTTTTCTCTAACTTTGTCAAGAATGGTGGATTCGACATAATGACAAAAAGTCTTAAGGGAACCACACAATGACCTAAAGTGTACCAATTTCTCGGTATACACATCTTCGGAGTAGGCATCCAAAATTTCCCTCCATGCCGCCATTATCCTATCAACCACAACACCGGCTTTAACAACTTTACCGTTTTCATCCGGCCTATCTTTTGTCCCAACCGCGGGTTTCAACTTGCTTCTCACGTTGCAAGTTATGTGATACCGGCAAAGTAAAGCGGTAGATGTCGGGAAGACGGTATCGACCGCATTCATCAAAGCATTGTCCCGATCGGTGACAATGACGTTTGGCATAACCGCTTGATCAACTAACAAAGACTTGCAAATTCCCAAGGCCCACGTAAAGTTGTCTTCTTTTTCACACTCCAAAAAAGCAAACCCCACCGAATAAGTCTTGTCCGTCGAGGTAACACCGACTATCTCTAGAAGCGGAAGCCTATACTTGTTGGTCTTGTACGTCGAATCCATCACAAGAACGGTTGGAAATGTGTTGAATAATTTGATACTTTCGGGATGAGTCCAAAAAATATCACGCACCGTAACTTTGTCCTCGGAGGTTCGGAAGCTTGAAACATAATTGTTATCGCCTAGTAGTTTCAAAAGTTGTTGCATTTCCGACCGAGGGCCCATATTCAAAACCTTGAGATTGTGCCGTTCATTGTAAATTTGCTTGATATTTGAAACGTTATCCGGTTTCTTACGCTTCAAATCGGCAAGTATGTTGCGAGGCGCCACTTTGACTATCGTTAGGTCCGATATCACATTCCTCTCTTCGCGGGACAAACGACACGCCATTGGATGCCCGTGTAACTTGACATCCAAGGCATGATTATGCATTCCACAAATTACGGTTAACCGCCACAAATCATCAACCCTCCGAGTGGCACGCAACTTAAACGGACACCCGCACTTTCTCGACCCCGTGTCCTCGTGTTTTAGCACCCGGTTTGATTGTACATAACTACCACCCCGTTCGCAATTCAAAACAACAAAAGCTTTCCGCCTACTATTTCCGTTGTCCGACCTTAAAATAACAATTGCAAATCCATTTTTGTTAGCTTCCTTCCGAACCCAATCAAGCAATTGTTCGCGATCGCCGAAGCTCCGATCAATTGTAAAATGTTGCCGAACATCGACCGCATTGATCATAGGAGTAACGTCAATAACCGGATCGTTATTATCGTTGACAATTTCTGGAACTAATAGTCCATCGTCTTGCACAATGTTGTCCGGATGCACCATACCTAACAAATGAATAAATTATCAAAAGTTGGCCAAAACTGTTTTTTTTTACTGCCAGGCCTATTTTCGGAAGTTCATTTCCGAAATATGTTAGGTAACATATTTCGGAAATGAACTTCCGAATTATATCAGTGTTCAGCAGAATTTTGTTGAATCAATGTAGTGAAATAGGGAATGAAATACGTGATGTTTACCTGAAATTGTAGCTTTCTATGCTCCCTTTAACGTGATCAACGGTTTGAAACTTGATTTTAGGACGAAAAATGGATGGAGATTGATTGGGTTTTGGAGAGGGTTTGGAAAAGTGTTGGAGAAAAATGATGAAATAGTGAAGGAGGGAAATTTGTATATGCAGAAATATTTTCGGAAATGAACTTCCGAAAATATTAACGGTTTTGACATTTTCGGAGGTTCATTTCTGAAGACAAAAAAAATTCAAAAAAAAAAGCGCTTCGGAAGTTCATTTCCGAAGCAGGGGTAGTTTTGGTTTTTCGCTGGGGGTGACCCCCATAGGGAGGTGGCTAAAGAAAAAATCTTTAAATAATTGATGAGTAGTTTGTTAGAATAATAATGCAAGTGTGGGTAAGTGGGGAAATAGTCTCACATTAGATAGGAATGTGGTGATTTGAACATTTATAAATGGAAGAATCCACTCACCTATCACCTTTTTTGGTGAATAAGTGGTGTATCTCTCATAAAGATGCATAGTCATGCACTATGTATCAATGCTCCCTAGTGAAAAACTCCTCCAAACAAATGGTACCATGAGTATTTGATTTCGAGAAAAGGATCGACTCACTTGTATTGAAAAGCCCAGGATGTGGTGTCCCGTTGCAAGGTGTCAACGGCGGTACAAATGTGAGGGGAGCACTGTAGACTCACATTTGAGAGAGAGTGTTAGAATAATAATGCAAGTGTGAGTAAGTGGGAAAATAGTCTCACACTGGATAGGAATGTGGTGACTGGAACATTATGGGAGAACATACTCAGTGAATAAGTGATGTGTCTTTCACAAAAATATCTAGTCCTACATTATTTATCAATGTTCCCTAATAAAAAACTCTCAAACATAGTTAAGCTAAAGAATGTATAATACGGATAACATTTAAGAAAATTCTTCTATTACTATAGTTAAGTTAACTACTAACTTGAATTACAAATTATTTATAAACGGATGAAAATAGAAAAAAGTAAACAGAGAGAGAGAGAGAGAGAAAAAAGTATTATTGAAATGGAATTGAGTGTATTACAAATGTGTTGCATCCATTATATATAATCATACTACTAATTAGAGGTGGAAATAGGTTAAGCTGAACTAAGTTTTACCAAGTCTAAGTCTGATCTATCCAAAAAAAATCAAAGCCTAAGTCTGACTTGTAGTCTGTCGTAGACTTATTTTTAAGCTGGAGTGTCTGACCTTTTCGAAGGCTTGATTAGTCTGTTAGCCTACATAAAAGCCTATTTATTTTAGACATATGTAAATAAGCAATTAAAATAATGTTTAAATAGACTAACTAACTAAAAAACTAAGATACTAAAATTTGTTTACATTGACTTATTTTAACTTACCTATTAGCATAAGTTCAGGGAGACTATTTATTTAAGAGAACTTATGAAAACAATGTTCATCAAGTGTTTTCATCTTATTTTCACAAGTTCTTCAAGATAACCAAGTTTTATTTATGTATTTTAATTCAAAGTACAAAACATAACATAATGATAATAAAAAAATTATTCATATTTATTTAAGGGTTAATAATTATGTTTTTAGTCCCTATAAATATCTCAAATTTCATTTTTAGTACTTATAAAAAAATGACATATTTTAGGCCCTACTAAATTTTTATGAATGCAGTTTTAGTCCCTGCTATTTTTTAAAATTTTGAAAACTGTTTAATTATCCTTAAACTTTTAAATTTTTTAATAATTTTTTTCATACGTGTTTAGAATACTATAAAATATTTTTTTACCAAATTATAGAATTTTTTAAAATGAGAAGAACTAAATATGAACATTTTAAATTTCAAAAGATAATGATTAAAATAATGCAAATCTCGACTTAGAAATCAAATTTTGAGTTCTTTTTTTTCGTAGAACTTTTTATAATGTTATAAACTTGTCTGTAAAATAATCATTCAAAAATACACATTAATTTAACAACAGAGATTAAAACTACGTGCACAATAATTTTGTGAGAATCAAAACATGTCATTTATTTAATAGGGACTAAATTTTTTTTTAATAATTTTATAGGGACCAAAAACATATTTAACCATTTATTTAAATAGGTCGACCTGATAGGCTTAAACGGTTTTTTTAGCTTGAGGCCTAGCCCTTTGAACTAAATAGGCTTATAAAAAAGTCTAGGTTTTTTCTATTTAAAAAATGTGTAGCCTGGCCTAAGCTTGTATAGACTAGCCTGTAGGCCCCTGTTATTGGCATGGCCTATTTCTAGCCCTTACTATTAACTAAGTTACTTCTAATTAGTATCTATATACAGACTTAACAGGAACCACATGTATAATTAATAGTAACTGCGTGTACCTATCAGTAACCACATATATAGCTAGTTTTTAACTTCTAAATTTGAACTGTTTATCTAATACCGTTTTCAAATCAGATTTCTTAAGTTCTTCATTCTCATTAATCCTTTGAGGCCTTTAAATCTTGATTGCTTCAAGGGTTTTGTTAGACTGTCAACCAATTGCAATTCATTCTTGTAAGATTTTTTCTTTACCCACCTCCCTATGGGGGTCACCCCCAGCGAAAACCCCATTTTACCCCGCTTCGGAAATGCATTTTTGAAATATTTTTTTTTCTGAATTTTTCCAGACTTCGGAAGTGCATGTCCGAAAAAATCCCAAAAATTGGGATTTTGACTAATTCGGAGATGCATCTCCGAACCAACAAAAAAAATCTAAAAAAATCCAAAAAATTAATTTTAGGATATTAATTAATTCAATTATCATAAATTTGATATAATTTATGAGTAATGAATAATAATAATTATATATTTTGATATAATTTATGAATTATGAATAATAATTAATATATATTTCTATTTTGATTCATATTTTAAAATTTAAAATAATTTTAATTAAAAAAATTAAAATAATTTCACTTACAAAATGAGTTATAATTTTTTATTTATATATTTATATATTTATAATAATTATTATATATTTACAAAAATAATTTAAAAAAATGAGTGTTTTAATTTATATATTTATATAATAATTATAATAATTATTATATATTTATAAAAATTATTATATATTTATATAATAATTATTATATATTCATTATAAATATATTTATACATTTATATAATAATTATAAAAATTAAAACAATGAGTGTTTTAATTTATAATATATATATTATATTTATATTTATATTATATTTAATTTTAAATAATTCAAAATTTACTTATGAAATTAAGATGTTTTTGATTTATATAAGTTAGTAAAATAATTTTTAACTTTAAAATTGTTTAGGAAATTTTATACCTATTAATTGTATTGATTCACCTTGATTTATTGTATTGATTCACCTTGATTTTAATTTTTTAATAATTATTGAATTCTTTCGGAAGTGTATATCCGAAACATTCCAAGACCAATTTGGTCTTGGAATATTTCGGAAGTGTATATCCGAAGACACCCCCTCCCAAAAAAAATTCGGAAGTGTATATCCGAAGACACCCCCTCCCAAAAAAAAGGTGTTTTCGGAAATGCATTTCCGAAAACCCAAAAAAGGGGTGTTTTCGGAAATGCATCTCCGAAAACACCTTTTTTTCGTATTTTCGGAAGTGCATTTCCGAAATAAGACAAATTTTGAAAAAAAAATAAGCGTTTCGGAAATGCATTTCCGAAGTGAGGGTATTTTGGGTTTTTCACCGGAGGTGGCCAAGAAAAGAGGGAGGTGGGTAAAGAAATTTCCTTCTTGTAATACTCAATTCTCAACCTCTCTTTACTAATAGCTCTTATTTAGGCGTCCACATTTTTTTATTTTATTAAAAGACTTTTCACTACGATCCATACTAATAACCGTGGTGATATGTTAAGGCTTATAGACTTTGAATTCTAACACCAGCCATTTTCTTTTTTTGTTACAAAATGGTCATGTCACTTATAATCTTATATTTATATTAAGACTAAAATACCTTTCACCTCTGTTTAGAATTGAAACTGGTTTGAAATATACATAAATTTTATCAAGGTCGTATTTATCAACTATGGTGAAACGTGTTGTTCCTTTGAATTGGGTCCATTATGCAAAACAACATGGAATGTATAAGATATTTTTGTGAAGAAAGGACATGTGTTGGACACAATGTTCCAGCATGTGTTCAACATTTAGCCTTTGTCAGCAGGCCATGGTTGTTGTTGTTTTGAGCAAAAATTCTAGTTGTGTTTCAATCCAATCCGTTGCTATCTTTTAGCAATGTGTTAAGTAGATTTATTTGGCCGATTGAATAAGATCAAATCTAATTATTTGGAGATTTAAATTTGAACAAAAAAATCAAATCTTTTTATCAGAGGTTTTTGAAAAAAATCAAAATAGAATCCTCTACAAATCTGGATGTGATCAAATCGTATGCCCATTCGAGAAAATCTCAGAAGTTGAATTGCTATTTAAGGATACTTAAACCTAACGTTTAAAGTGTGCACATGTATTAAAGATCTTTGTGTTTGGATTTTTATTATGAGTATTTTTTTTATGTTATTGTTTGAGCAGCATTCTAGTGCATGCATTCATATCTAAAGGCATAGAAATTGGTTTGTTAGTTGAGTAGTAATTCATTATTCTCTAAACTGTTGATTGTGTTGTTCAGCACGGTTAGTGGTTGAGACAAAGCGAGAGAGGTCTCATATTTAGGGGGTCCTAAATAGAAATGCACGGGTAGAATTAAGAAGAAGCACATTGAACAAGAGTTTGTCATCCAGACACTTTGCATTAATTCTATTGAGAGTATATTTCCTTTCTTGAGTTGAAATCCCCCTAGATGTAGGTTACGTTGCTTTAAACTAGGTAAACAATCCTTTGTATTCTTTATTGTTTTTATTTTATTTATTTCATAGTTGTTGTCAATCTATTATCATCAAGTTGTGCACAATTCTCCCATACATTGTGTCCAACATATGTCCCCAGAAATAGACAAGAATTAATCAAGAAGCAAGGCATTGATAGTTTGGTTTAAGTAGTTTTATCTTTTTTCTTTTCTTGATTTGTTGCAACTAAAAACCCGATGTGAAACATATAGTGAAAGATCAAATTTTCAATGGTTTACCATCGAAGAACGAATTAGGCGCATGTGACAACAAAAAATATCGAACTTGTATATATCTCGATGCACACACAAACACACTAGATTTCTTGGTTAAATTTGTATGTCATAGTTTTTCTTACTTTGATAAGAGTTGCATATTTGAAAGTTTTCTTTATTTCAAAGAGATTAATTGTTTAAACTTAGGTTTGATTTGATTGAGGTTTCCAAAAAATCTTGCTATTGATTATACTGTCAAATTATGATTAGAGATTGTTTAAGATTGATTAATTTATAAATATATCAAATTGTTTGATATATTTAAGGTTATGTAGCATATTTCTTATCATTAAATATCATATCACGTGTGTGTCTCTTTACGGTTAAACTTTCGAATCACGTAAAATCATTTTTAAATAAAATTCACCGAAAAAGCTTCTGCAAGTTTCTCTAATTTTTTGAAAATATTATATGGAATTTTGTATACATTCAACTCCTCTTCTAAACAATTAACACCATATTCAAACCAACATTATTGTCAAAGATGGACATACGTAAGAAGATTGTTCGTTATGTGATATGGGTATGTTCCTTTAAGCTATGTCCATGTGAGGTTCCGCATTGCTAGAACCTTCTAGTGGATTACAACTAAAAATGTGAAGTTGTCGACTTGACGTCACTATGGTGATGTCGGTCTTATTTGATCACTACTATAAATAATACATTTCATGACAAAGCTTTCACATCAGCCAACAAAAAACCGATGTATAATGACAAGGTGTGTCATGTTTTATTTTTTAAAAAATAAAAAGCACTTATTCCCTTGACTTTTAATATAACTGAGGAGAAAAATAATTCAAGACATGCTTCGCATCTCAGCCATGACAGTTTATGTTTTTATTTCTTTATAAGTATAAACTAGATGATCTATCCCTTCGTTTCCGTAATAACCGAGGGATAGAATAACCAGATTTTACTATAAAAACATTATTTAAATAGATTTTACCCTAATCGTAACTTATGTAGCCACCTCCAACTTGTATGCATCATTCTTTGGGATGGATTGCAAGAAAGAAAAAATCTTCAATGTTTTATGTTCTTATATCTTGAACAAAACATTTTTTCCGTCCTTACAATCTATCTCACATAACGGTGTTGATGTTGTTATTGTTGTTGTATTTTTGGAATAACCTTCCTATGTTGTTAATCAAAGAAAACGTCAATGATTTCCTTGGTTGACAATATTGAGAAATTTATCCTAAACATGGTTTAAACTACTCACAAAAAATAGTGAGTGGTAAAAAACTGAAATTGAAACACGACATGTTATATTCAATTCCTTATCATTCACCATTTTTTCTTGAAACTCATCACCTCGATTTATTACTAAAATCGAGGGGTTTCCTTATTTTATTTTTTAATTAAAAAGAAAATATTTCCCCTAGGTTTTTGTAAAAAATACCAATAGGTCTTGTTACATAGCTACAACAACGAATCTCTACTATACATTCATAAAGGAATAACGCTCGGGATAAAGACATCAATACACAACAAACTACTACATCCACCACTTTATATTTTGTTCTCTTTCCTGTGAAAGCATTTGCTCAAGATAATGAAATATTTGCTTCAAGTTAAAGAAGGCTGGAAAAGTTCTTTATGATTGATTACAATGCAGAAAATCATTTTTGCTTTAAGTTAAACAAAGAATGAAATATTTGCTTCAAGTTAAAGAAGGCTAGAAAAGTTATTTATGATGGATTGCAACTGCGACAATGATAAATCTGAATTTGTTGTAATCAATGTATTTTAATATTCTGTGTAAATAATGTAATATTTTTTTTTAAAAAAAAAGCTTATTCACCTCGGTTTTCTATTGAAATCGAGGGGTAAACAGATTTTACCTCGTTTTTTGGTCAAAATCGAGGGGATAATTTAGGGTGATTATTGAGGATATTGATCAATGTCCTTAAACAAATCTTCGTCGTCCATTTAATAAGTATCAACGCTCAATACACTACCATTAATGATCTGCGTAATGTTAGGAAAATAACAAACATAGAGAAAAAAGAGGAACAAAATAATAACACAAGAATATAACATGGAAACTCAAACGTGGAGAAAAAACCATGGTTGTTGTCAATAGACAATCAGAGAATAACACTATGTGAAAATTGCTACAACACGATATACCCTCAACTAACCCAGGCCCTCAGTACACTCACATCCTTCAAAACAAATATTTAACTACATCTCACAACACTCTAATACAAGAGTATAAGAGAACAAAGAAAATCAAATACAAACTTAAAGTGCTTTTGAGTGATGCATCTTGTAAACAAAAACTTGAATATGATATTTAGCCTTGGACTCCCTCTTTCGTCAAAAAACTAAACAATGTGGGACTTCTTCAACATATATATTTTCAACCAAACCCAACAATCTCCATCTTAATTGAAAATAATACATTAACTTTCATTGTCTTACCGACAATCATACTCCACCATAGATAGTATAGTCACTTGAAGCTAAACCACTCAAAGAATTTTTATATTGTCTTCACCGACAATCATAGTTTTAAAAACTATTATATCCCACCTAAAGAAGAGTATACTTCACTTAAAATTAAACAAATTCAAGAATTTTTACATGCCGAAAACCCGATTGAAACTTTATGGTGCAACTTCCATGTTGGTAGGAAGCTATTCAACCATCGACATAATCCCGCACCTTGTGTAATCTTGATTGTATCAACACATCTTTGACTTAAACTTTTCACAAGTCAAAAACAATTTTTCCATCATTTCTCTCTAGCCCAAACTGCACAGTAGAACTTGCGACTACAGCTCAACAACTCTTTCATAACACTACCCTTCTTTTCTAATGTGGAAGATCAAACAAATCTGCAACCATAAAGCATACTAAGAATCAAGTGTGAGGAAGAAGTCCCGTATAAATTAGAAAAGGGAAGATTTAGCACTTTATAAGTGAGAGAACCCACACACCTATCACCTTAAGATTTTTGGCGAATATGTGGTGTATCTCTCACAAAGGTGTAGCCCAAGTGCAAAACTCTCTCTCGTGTTGACCTTCGAATTGCCTCTAATAGTGGTATCATGAATTTGAGGGGGTGTTGAGAATCAAGTGTGAGGAAGAAGTCTCACATTGATTAAAAAAGAGAAGATAGAGCATTTTATAAGTAAGAGAACTCACACATCTGTCACCTTAAGATTTTGGGTGAATATGTGATGTATCTCTGACAAATGTGTGTTTTAAGGGTAACATGATCTCTCTTGTTGACCCCTAAATTACCTCTAACAAATTTAACCCCTCAGTATTTTATTAACGGAGAGGTAAAGTGGAAGTTTTTTATGATGTCCTTGGTACCTCTCTTCTTCTGTAGCCGATGTTAAATGCATTTCACGTCTGAGGTAAAATAGTAGTTGATTTATCTGATCCAGTGATCCGTAAATTTCATATACTTTTTTACACATATTCAAAAATATAAATAATTTCGATTACAAAATAAAAATTATGAATAGTTTTAGAAAATAATTTTTTATTAATAATATAAGAAAGAAAATTTTAAAAAAAAAAATTGAAAGAAAATTGAGTAATAATAGTTAAGGTATGATAGAAAAAAATGTTTATGTTTCATTAGTATTATAAAATAACATATATTTTAATCTAAAAAAATTTACAAAATAACGTATAACTTTTTTAATAAACAGTTAATATGTTAGTTATTACGTTAGTGTTTTTTCTCTCTTAATTCAAAGAAAATATTTTCTAATTCTATTTCACGGTATACTACACTATAGTTCTACTCTATTAATATATCATATTGTCACGGTCGAAATTTCTTAATTCATCACTATTTTTTTGTAAGACAAAGTTAGTATTAGAACTTAGCTGTACTATGTTAAATTTAGGATTAAATTTGTCTTTGTTTCCTATAAATATTTCAAGTTTTAACTTTTAATTCTTATAAAAAAATGTTTTAATTATTATAAAATTATTTTTGTATAACATTTTAGTCCTTTTATAAAAATTAAAACTACATGCATAATTAATTTTGTAGAAATTAAAATATGATTTTTTTTAATAAAAAACTAAAATTCAAAATGAATAATTTTGTGGAGACAAAAATATATTTGACCTTAAATTGATATATTTTTGACTTTTAGGATGTGTTAATCATAAGAAAGATTAGTTTGGACTTAAAAATGATTTTTAGCAACTAAATTTTGACAAAATTTTGAGCTACAATTGGTTAATACTAGAGAATATATATCAACAAATTCAGTGTGAAAGAACGACAAAAATAAATAAAGCATAAAAAAGGCGGTAGATTTCTCCTCTTTAACTTTTTTTAAAAAACTCTACTTATATTATAATTATTATAATAGTAATAATAATAATAATAATAATAATAATAATAATAATAATAATTAATATTATTATTATTATTATAATTATTATTATATTTGTCATGTTATTATTATTATTATTATTATTATTATTATTATTATTATTATCATTATTATCATTATATTTATCATGTTATAATAATAATTACTTTTATTATAATAATATTAATAATAATAATAATAATTATTATTATTATATTTGTTGCGTTTGCAAAAGAAAACGTTTTAAAATATCAGTCACTTTGGAAATTAATGTTGATTTCACCAAGGTTCTTAAAGCTATTGAGAGAAGAAGCTCAAGTATGATTGAGAGCTTATCGCTTATAACAAACATTGGCAGACTTATAGATAATTTGAAGGAAGTGGTTATATGTCATTCATATAGGGAAGCGAACAGGTGTGCCGATGCGCTTGCTAGTGTGGAGTGTGGAATTCGACATGATATCGTTCGGTTTGATGTTGCTCCAGAGTGTATTGTGAGGTTGCTTGAGGAGGACGCCAAGGGTGCCTCTGTGTCTAGGCTTATTTTCGAGTAGTTTTTTGTTTTCGGGTCTCGGCCCTCTTTGTAACCAAAAATAAATAAAAATAACAATCACTTTCAATTTCCAATATAATTTTAATTATTTATTTTCCAATTATTATATATAATGAATATTATCTGCATCATTCATATGCTATTATTCTTTATTTATAATTTATTGTAATAAGAATATTTAATAATTAATCTATGTATTTTGTTTTTTGAATTAATATATTTATTTGATTCAAAAAAAATTAATCTATGTAATTTAATAAAATCATAACCCTCTTATTTTTTATTCATTACGTTTTAATTTATATAAAATTACCATAAAAAGTTTTATTTATTACTTTTGAATTCATTACTTTCAACTATTTTTTGAAAAATTAAATTACTACTATAAATGTTTAAGGAACGAAGGTTCTTGCTAAAGAACGAAGGTTCGGATAATATCATGTTTAATTTCTGGTGGGAATAATAATTGATCAGTGTCATAACCTCTTGGAACAAGTTTTAAATTATTAGAATTTCATTTTCTTAAAAACATGAGAAAAAAATTATGTGTTTGATGTTCATGTTTATGGTCTGACGAGATTTATATTTTGAATTTCTAAGTTCTACAAATTTGTTAGTATTTCACTCATTAATCATGTGCTAAAAATGTTAACTTTCATTTGATAATCACAGGAAAATGTGTTCAAACCGAAAAAAATTGGAAACAAATAGTTTCTCTTCTCGAGCCTTGAAAATTATTACTTTCTTTTGGGATCATAGTATGGGGTTTCAGGATCTTATCATTCAAAAATATTATAATCATCTTTTTTCATTTTGGGGTGACCCTTTAGTACTCCCAAATTGATTTTTAGCCAGACCTGAATATTTTTGAAGTTGAGAGTAGAGTACTCAACACATTTTCTCTTTTTTTGTTGTGTCGCGGCGGAAAAATTGAGATTAATCTATTAATTAACTTAACTCGCAAGTAATCAAGAGTCGCCATTGATCTTTATTGTTTCTAAAGGAATGAGAAAAGAGCTAATAAAATCCGCAGAAGTTTTAAAACAAAATTAATAAAACAAAGAGATAAGGGTACGGAAGTTGGTTATGCAAGGGAAAGATGTTAGTACCCCTCACATCAGTAGTACTCCACAAGAACCTTTTGAAAATCTGTGTTAATAAAGCTGGTTGTTTGCAAAAGTTTGTTTGGAGATGAGAAAAATGAATGATTTTTGTTATACTCGGCAAGACGTCGCATCTTGTGCCTAGATACACCTTTTGTGCAATAGGAAAATCAAAGCATTTGTAGTTCCGCTTAAAAGGAAATTACGAGAATTTGTTGATTGATTTTAATGAAGAGATAAATTGTCTTATTTGAGTGGAAAACACAACGTACTCTCTACAATTATGAGAAAGTGAGCATTTGCATCATCTTTAATATGAAGAATTTACAGCTTGGATAACACCAACAAGCATATCTCAACATATAAGTGAAAAACGTTAATCACTTTGCCATGTTTGTGTAAGTAAGAAGGTTTGCAATCACTTCTAAAACAAGACTAATATCTAATCTTTTGAGAAAAGATTTTTAAAAAGTGCACA
Source organism: Vicia villosa (assembly GCF_029867415.1). Taxonomy (NCBI): domain Eukaryota; kingdom Viridiplantae; phylum Streptophyta; class Magnoliopsida; order Fabales; family Fabaceae; genus Vicia; species Vicia villosa. The sequence continues at coordinate 213,781,094 of NC_081181.1, forward strand.
ATGGTACAAAAGAAGTTTGATGATGTTTGTATCTTTTATGTTTTTTGAAAGAATTCTTGATCATACTTAAATGTTTCAGCATTTATTAAGAAAATATTTGACGCTTACTTGACAAAGCCAAGAGTTATTATGAAAGGTTTAAAGTTTGAAAACAAGAAGATTTTTGAAATAGGGAGAAGATTTGAAAATTTAAGAAGGGGAGGAGATGAATGGACTATCCTAAAGTATAAAGTAAAATTTAAGGACAAGAAAGATCTAACTAAATAAGAAGCAAGCATTTGACAATAAATCAAAATGAGCATTCCCGTTTCTTTGGACTAAGCCATAAGTAAAGTATCAGATGAAACCAAACCATAAGCAGATGAATGTCAAATTGCATCAGATAAACTCAAAGTATCAGATGAACATTCAAAGTCTCAGATGAAATCCAAATATCATATGAATCCCAAAAGGATTAGACTAGTTTAAAGTATCAATCTAAACCACATGTATCAGATGAAATCCCAGGTGTCTCTAGTGAACTATGGTATCAGATAAAACTTAAGGACACAAATGTATCAGATGACTTCCAATATTGCAGATAAATTTCATTGCTTAAGAAAAATATAACCAAAGTCTAAAGGTCAAAAGTCCACATCCAAATATTTTAGGATTTTCCTGTATTAATGTCTTTAAAAGAAAAAGAAATGCCCAAGGAGAAAAAAGCAAGAACACATAAAGATAAATGACATGAACATAAACAAACAATATGAAATGTAATGCTCAAATATAAATTGAATAAAGTAAAGAGAAAGAATTTAAATGGAAAGACATTAGAGTGCATTAAAATAAAGTTAGCACAATAGTAATGTTAGAAATAATGATCTGGTTCGGGACAAATTTAGCGCTATGTTAAACAATCGTAGATGTACTTATATAGAAGTAGCATCTATGATACCGGTCAATAATAATTTATGTACAAAGGTAAGGAGATATGTCCATTACTTCAATCATTCTTCATGATAACTTAGAACAAATATATCAATAATCCAGAGTATCTCAAATGATACAATGATCTATGGAAGGTAGATTTGAAATGATGAAAGTTCATCAATCATCAATCAAAGCTTCATGAACAAGATGTACTTCTAATTATCCAATTGATAAAATAAAAAAGAAGAAAGAGATGAAGATGGAGAGAGAAACCAAATTGAATCACAATATTAATCAAATCATCATCAAGATCAATCACCTCTCTTGGTGGATTAAGGTTATAAACCTCATCAACACCCAAAGTTCATTGATATTGATGAGACTTATGACACAATGAATTATGATCTAAGACAACCGATAATCAACACAATATAAAATGCATTAATAACAATCAAAAGGCAATGAAAATGTTTTTTAAATGAAAATAAAAGGGAAAATACCAAAGCATATTCAAAACATCAAATAAATGGCAAGTGAAATAATAGAAAAATAAAAAAAGGTTCAAAATATTTTTTAGAATTTTTGGAGAAATTAAAAATGCATAAAACTATTTTTAAACCAATTAAAATGCATGAATAAAGTAAAAAATTAATGAAAATAGTAAACTATAAAATAAAATTGTGAAAATTTAGCACAAGGTAAAAATTAATAAAAGAGATTTTTCTGAATTTTTGGGAGTAAAATATGATTTAAAATCAAATTTATAAAAGAAAACAAAATAAAATCAGAAAAAAGCGCTGCCAATGGATCTGTGCTCACTAATCCTAGGCGGCACATCTAATTTTCAGATCCAATTTAAATAAACCAATAGAATTAAAACAAATGGGCGCATATGATTGGTCCAAGCCTCAAAACAAGTTTAAACCACCATTTCGCCTATCTGGTTGTCTTCTCTGGTGAATATATATGGGTCAAATGACACTAAGGTGTCAAACTTAATAATATGACACATCTGATAACTCTTCACCTCATGTCCGTATAAAAAAATTCATCGTTGGATTGAAAGGTATCATCATATAAATCACGCCTATAGAATTTCACATCAATAAAAAAATTATTTGATATGTTAAAGAGAATGATAAAACTTAACGGTTTTCATCATAAAGTTTTATCAGAGGTTAGTTTTTATGCATCTAGTTGACATTTCAAATGATTTCTGATTGACGTTAAATTTTATAGACATGATCTATATGGTAATAGCTTTCTATCTAACAGTGAACTTTGTCATACGGATATGCGGTAAAGAGTTATCAAATCTGTCATATTAGTATGTTTGACACCATATTATTTTAAAGATTTGAATGCAGATGTGATACTTTTTTCTTAAAACTTTGATGTGTTTTTACTTTTAACATTAGGGGTCTGCATTGGTTTGGGAAAATCCGAAACAAATCGAAATTCAAACTAAACCGTAGTGTTTGGGTCGGGTATTTATTTAATTTGAACATACATTGAACCAACTTAATAAAACATGATGTTAATTGGCTCGGGCAACATATTTATAAAATTCTATCTGCGAGCCCATCTACCCGAACCAACCATATTAATTCATATAATTTATATCATCATTATCACATAAACTTCTATAAGATATTCAACTTCAAGAAAAAAATATGAAATGTCATTAGTGACATTCGCAATCAATATGGAGAAACGAAAAAGTTAGAAATTTTATATTATAATGGAAAATTTATTGATGTAAATTAGATATTTTTTTAAAAATATTTTTGCACATTTATTTTTAATGTATCCGATCAATCCAACCCGTAGTTTTTAATTTTATTTGGTTTGGGCTTTATCGCAAAAATATGCAAATTCAATTCAAATTAATTCATAATTTTTTAATCTTTTTGAGTATTCTCTCAAAACCAAACCAAATTGACGTGCAAACACCCCTATTCAACATTCCATCGGTCTTTCCAACAATTAAAATTTATGTTCTAATTAAATTTAGTAGGAAACCGGAAGAGGATTGTTATATTTGATCGCAGTAAAGTCTTCCAAGTAGTATAGTTAAAAGGCATTTTATGTTAGTAATAACAACATTGCAAGTAGTATGTGGGAAACTTATAATTGAATAAAAACTTATTGAATTCAAATGTGATTAGAGGTGAGAATATGACAGACCATTTAAAGAAGTCTACTATCTAATTTTACACAGTTTCAAGTTAACTTAGACTTTTTTTAAATAAATTTTTAATAAATCACTATTAATTCAAATAAAAATAAAAATGAAAGTGAGGTTACAAAATCAGAGGGGATAAAATTTTGACCCAGACAAATCATTTAAAAAAATAGTAAGCATCCTAAACATATTATAACTAAAACAATAGTGGTCTAAAACTAAGTAAAAGTATACAACAAAGATGTTATCCAACAAACCTGCGTACTGGGACAAAATCAGATAGCAAAAAAAAGATGTTGTGAGAGTCTTCACAATATTAAATAATGGCAAATTAACCGACTGCCAACACGAATTAATTCAAGTACCAACAACTACCTACAATAAATCACAACAAGCTTAAAAGCTCTTTCAAACCAAACAAATCAAGATCGCAACAAAACAAAACCACTCATTTGTCGGAGAAGACTGAAACAGTCTATCGGAGAACCACTATAACGGAAGAAGCGACCGAAATTCCGGAGAACTGCTTAATCTCTCCTTGCAAGTTTTATCGAGTCGGAGAATGAAGATATCAACGAATCTAGAAACACAGGTAACAGATCTAAAAAACCTTTAAAAAATAGAAAAGCATATCTAATACTCTAAGAGATAAGAACGCCAAAATCAAACATTTAAACGCCGAAGTAGACGTTAACACACAAACAAATGCCATTTGCGGTGGTGAAAAACCCTTTTAAGGCTACCATAGCCCTAACAAGATTAGTAGGTAATACGGAGAATTGAGACGAGATGACTCCCATCGCACCACCACCATCGAAATCTACATTTTGAAAGAAAAAAACTTTTGGATTAGTGGGAGGAAGAGGAAGAAAACGCTTTGTGTTGTTGTAGAGAGGGTGAAGCGTTTGTTTTTAAAGAGAGTAAGTTTTTTCACAAGGAAGGTCTGACTTTTTTATATATAGAAAAGACTTAGATTTTTTTTAAAAGGCTATTTGGTTAAAATGGTTATGGCACAAACCATAAAAAATTCTTTTAAGCCTATTAGCCTCAAATATTTAAATAAATTTAAATATATTTATTATTATGATTATATTGTATTTTGTATGTTGATTTAAAATAAAGTTTAGTACTAATACTAAAGAATTTGTGAAAATAATTTGAAAAAATCTAATGAACAATATCATAAGTTGTTTTCATACGTTCTCAAAATAAATAGTTTCATACAATTTATGCTCTCAAGTAAGTTCAGATATATAAATGCAAATAGTTAGTTTTATTATTCTTTTAATTTATTATTTTATTTAAACATTATTAAATTATTTAGTTACATATACTTAAATATACTCAAATGAAATAAATATTTAAATAGACTAATAAGTTGATCAAATTTTTAAAAAGTAAATTTAAATATAAATTTTTGATAAAATACATACTAAGGGCCTGTTTGGTAAGACTTAAAAAATAACTTTTAACTTTTAACTTTTCAGTTTACATTAATGAAAAAACTCTGTTTGATAACGCTATTTTAGCTTTTAGCTTGCAGCTTTTTTACTAGCTTTTAGTTTTTTTTCAAAAACTATTTGAAGTAGCTTTTGAGCTTATAGCTTTTAACTTGTGATTTTTTTTTTCATTTATACCCTTATTATTTTAACAAAATATTTTTATTTTTATTAATTAAAATGATCTTTTATGTCATTTTGTATCTATCAGCTAATGAAACAACTAATTTAACACACTCATGTTAGTTTATCATCCATCAGTCCTTAACTATAAACTATCAGACACCAGCTATCAACTACCAACTCTAAACTACGAACTAGTTTTACTAAACAAAACCTAAACTTAAATTTTGAAGGTCAAGTTTAGGCTGGCAAAGGCTTACTAACTATTCATATATCGGTTCTGAACACATCAAATATTAGTCTCATAATTTAATTAAAAATGGTTTAGTTGAAATGTGAATGATCAATCTTGTAGTGTCTTTCTTTTGGTTTTGAAATAGCCATATATTTACTCTCTATGGCGGATCTTTGCAACATCTTTCTTTAAGTTTTATTTAAATTTATGAAATCAGATTGATATGAGATAAAATAAATAAAAATTATATTGTTTCAATTACTTAAAATTAAATAGAACATAACATAACAAAACAAATTAGTATATATACATTTCATTACATTAACGTCAATCATTAAGCTCCATTTTAGTAGTTTTTTTCCTATCATATTTTATAGAAAAATGACTTTAACCAATCAACAATTCTTATGACTACTCACCAAAATTGACTAATTAACGGAATGTAATTATGATTAAGAAGCAAATGAGTTGTGCAAATCAACTTTTATAAGTCAATAAAAAGCTATTGTGTTTCCCTTTCCCTTCACACGCAAAAGATTATCGTATGTTGGAACATCAATGATTTGCCGACAGGTGACACTGTACTTATGGAATCATCTCACGTGGGCAGCACTTGATTTTATTTATAGCTTCTTAACAAATTTATTACAGTTCCATGCACCACGTGTGCTCATCATTCCATTCATTAAGTCACTAAACTTCATTGTCTCTTCTAAAGAGTGCTCCAATTAAGTGTTAATAATGTTTCATATGGTGGGTGCGTATAAGAACAAAATCAATGAATTTGAATTTTTTCACAATAAATATATATATATATATATATATATATATATATATATATATATATATATATATATATGTTCTTTTTTCTATTCTTATTTAGATTTTAAAATATTTATATAATATTTTATTATTTTTCTACTAATTTATTTATATTTATTTTATTTAAATTCTTGTAACTACTACGTTACTATTTATTAATATATCCATTTTAAATTATAAGACATTTTTAATATTTTATATAAATTAATAAATATAATTAATTTTATTTTAAAAAAATTATATAAAATTTTACAATAACATCATTCATTAATTATAGATAAAGCATAAATTTAAAAAGTTGAAAGAAAAAATTATATAAAATGTTAAAGGTTATATTAAAAAATATATATTAATATTATATTAAAAGTATAAAGTGACTTATTATTTTATATTTTTTTATATAAAATATTTTTATAATTTGAGATGGATAGAGTATTAATAATTATAAAAGAAAATAATATTAATAAACTATTGTAATAAATAACATTTATTTTACAATTAAAATCAATACAACAAAATTATTATTTTAAAAAGTATGAAAAATTCAAAAAAAAAAAAACCTAATATAAGGTAGAGAAGATAATAATTAATTTTTTTGTCTCATCCCTAGATTATCCATATCACTAGATTTGATCCATACTAGGTGTATGCTCTCTAAAGTTAAGTTGTCTATTATTGGAGTGAGGCACTTTACACATCAATGCATGTTCTTAATTTCACTCATACTGTTGCTTTGGACAAAAAAGTTTCAGAAAAAATTTAATTTGGAAAGAATGTCAAGTATTATCATTTGGGAGTATTTAGTTGTAATGATTTTGTGCATATTCCAAAGAATGAAATATCCAAGTTTGATGCAAAGTCAAAACTATGGATCTTCATCCGCTACGGGAAAGATGAGTATGGTGGAGAAGACGCTTATCAGATGCCGCAATGTGGTGTTTATGGAAGACTAAACTATTTAAGACATTGATAAGGTGGATAAGACTACACCCAAGAGAGATATCAATTTTTCTTATATTAATTCCGGTTACCTACTCATAATCTGGATACTATTGGTGGTGATGATAAAAATGGTGAGCCACATGATTATGTTGATGATCAATAACTTAGATATGGGGTTAATATTCCAACTAATGATGATGAAGGGGAGAATGATATGTCACAGGATGAGAATCTTGGTGAAGCTCGAGAATCATCTCAAGTTCAACTTAGGAGGCTATAATGTTATATTTGTAAAAGGCCTCGCCTAGGGTGGTTCCTTTGGACCACCCTAGAAGAGGCGATAATAGAAGGTCTCTCAAAGGGAGGTATCGCCTCGCTCGTATCTTCCCTCGCCCCTATGTGGCAAACGTGGGATAAGACGTTTCTTAGGAAGAGAGAAAGTCAAGGTCATTAACTCACCTACAACTTCTTTGGAAATAGGGAGTAAATTGTCCACTATTAACTAAGTGGGTGGTGACCCTTTCCGAGGAAACCCTGGGTCCTAGATACCTTTATAAATACATATCCTCTCAAAGGAGAAATGGCAGATCTTAAGTAATACACATTCTCTACACCCTAAAGAGCACAATGCTCGATACAGTTTTAACACACGACCATCGACGATTGTACGCTTTCTACCAAGCATCACTAGTCATCAGTAGAGCCTCCTAAATCACATGAGCATGTCTCTAGATCACCTTAAAACACCATTGCACAGGGCTTCATGCCAGCGTAGGCAAATCGTCACCACCAAATCGTGAGTCTTTTCAAGAGGCCACAAAAGTGATGAGAATCAAAAGTGGTTGGATGCAATGTATAATGAGATGAAACCATTGTATGATAATCACACTTATGATTTACTGAAGTTTCCTGGAGGTAAAAGGGATTTGGAAAACAAGTGAATTTATAGATTTAAACATGAGAGCAAATTTAGTTCTCCAAGGTATAAAGCTAGATTAGTGGTGAAAGATTTTTGTCAAAGAAAGGATGCTGATTTTAATGAGATCATTACATCTTTGTTAAAAAACTTTCTAACAATGACTTCATTATCCTATTGTTATATGTTGATGATATACTTATTGTAGGGAAAAATATTTCTAACATTGATAGATTAAAGATGCAGTTGAGTGAGTCATTTTCCATAAAAGACTTAGGAGAAACTAAATAGATTCTTGCCATTAGAATCATGTGTGTCAGAAAGGAAAAGAAACATTGGATGTCATAAGAATATTATATTGAAAGAGTGTTGTAAAGATTCCAAATGAAAGTTCTACGACAATAAGCACTCCTTTTGCTATTCATTTCAAGTTGAGCTCTAATCAAAATCGTTCAAGTGAAAATGAAACGTTTAATATGAAACGTGTTTCTTATGTGTATGTTGATTGTAGTTTGATTTATGTAATGGTGTTACAAGACCAGATATAGCATATGATGTTGGAGCACTCAATAAAATTTTATCAAATTTAGACAGAGAGCATTTGAATGTTGTAAAATGAATTTTAAGGTTTTTGTGGTACTACTTGTGTCAGGCTTTGCGTTGGAGGGGATAAGCCTACTCGGGAGGGGTACTCTGACTCTGATATGGCTGGAGACATTGATTTTAGAAAATCCACTTCGAGCTACATGATTAAATTTACAACGGGGACTATGGATTTACCGTTCAAATTGCAAATATATGTAGCATTGTCTACTATAAAGGCAAAGTTCATTGTCATTATTGAAGAATGCAAAGAGTTTCTATGGTTGAAGAAATTTTTGCAGGAGTTTGGGTTTGTTCAAGACAAATATGTGTTATTTGTTAATATTCATCTTGGTAAGAATCCAAATTTTATAATAGGTCCAAACACATAAGTGTGAGATATCATTGGATACATGATTTTTTTATGCTAAGTTGTTGGAGTTAATTAAGTTCATATGAATGATCATGGTTCTGATATGATGACTAAATCATTTCAAGAGGGAAGTTTGAAGCTTGTTGTGATATCCCTGATTTGACGATCTTCTCCACATAATTATGAAAGGGAGATTTGTTGGATTTGGACTCCCTCCTATGTGAAGAAAGGCCTAAATATGTTAACACATTTGCGTCTCACTTATTTAAGTGGAGAGAATCAATTTAGGATTGAGAGAGAGAGAGAGAGAGAGAGAGAGAGAGAGAGAGAGAGAAGGAACAAAAATCAACTTCAAAAGAGATAAAAGAGGGGAACCTATTTCCATTTTTTGCAACCAGTCTCAATAAATCGACGATTTCAAATTTGTTAGTTGTTGGATGAAGCACATTTTTTAAGGGAAGGTTTGCAACACCTGTGTCTACCTTTTTATCGTTCGGATCTTCAAAACAAAGTATGAGCCGAGAGATATTGTCTTCGCGTGAAACTACAAATTTGGGTATTTTCAGCTTTTTGTTTCTTATTTCTGAGCTAGTTTGCTTTATGATTTTGCTGTTGTTAGCGCTAGTTTATGAATCACTTTGAGACTCTATTGTACCTTTATTATAAATCACTTTGAGACTCTATTGTACCTTTATTAGATTATAGTGGATTTATTTCTTTGGTCGGGATGACCCATAATTTTTTAGTCTCACATTGAAGATTTTCCACATTAAAATATCAATGTTCTCTAGTGCCTTTATTTATTCTATTTATTATCATATATTTGTTATTGATCTTCATAAGTTGTTATAAATTTAACTAATTTTATATCCACTGTTGATTTATTATTGTCTGTTAATTTCTCATCATTATGTTCAACAAATAGAAAGATCAATTTGCCATTGTGCAATAAGAAGGATATTGATATCCGTATAAATGATATTTAAAGTAGAAATAACCCTTAACAATGTTTTATAATTAGGAACAAATGGAATATTCGGTTGAACATAGTTGGAACATGTCAATTTGAGTTTGCGTCCCCAAATGTGTTTAGTGTCACCTCAATAAGTTTGAGTCAAGAATAATATGCGATACTATTATCTTAACAAAATCGACTAATCAAATGTCTAATTATTTTTCATAACGAAATATAACTAAAAAGGATATAAAAAGTTGACATATTTAATTTTTATTTTTAATTACATATATTAAATTTTTGCCTACTTCTTTTGTTTATATACAGTAGATAGTAATTTGTGACCATAAATTTGATTAGTCAATTTGTACTATTTAACAACGTATATATTTTTTAATTTAATATCTTTAATAAATTTGTACTATTTAATTTAATTTAATATCTTTAATAAATTTTTAATTTGTACTATTTAACAACGTATAAATAATAGGGTGGTAAAATAGGTCGTTTGTCCCGTCGCATCTTAAATTTGTCAAAAAAATAAAGGACGAACGAGCCCGCAAAATAAAAATAGACATAAAAATCTAACCCGCTCCACAAAGATTTTGACGTGCGGCGGACTTGTCTGCCTATTTTTTTATTTTTTTAATAGATTAGTACTTTTTTATTTTAATTAGATTTTTCACTTATTTTTTTAAACAATTTCTTATAAAATATATTTTTAACAAATTTTACTTAAAATATTACATATATTCACAAATAAATATATAAAATAAAACTATTAAAAATTAAAATTATTAAAATTAACTTAAACAGGACGGATTTAAGGCCGGACAGACTAAATAAATAGGCGGAGCGTAGATTTTGACGGACGGCGAGTCAAAAATTTCAATTCAATCCACTATTTTTTTGGTGGGTGTGCAGGCCGATCCGACGGATCACAGCCCGCTTTGTCATCCCTAATAAATAATTGACAAATCAATACTTACTAAATGAGTTTTTTTAATTAATTTCTGTTTAAATTTGATAAATATTTTAGAGATTAAAGATAATGCACTGACAGTGTACAATAATTCTACATTGTCATTCAATTGAGATTCATGAATTAATTATATCACATAAAATTTTTAGAAACAACGTGTGACTTAACACTTAACATGGTTGTGATTGGTTGACAGTATAAAATTATTTGTACGTGTATATTTTTTTCTCTAAATATTCTATTGTATTCTATTTAACCACAACTATGATAAATTTTGAATATTGGACAGCAATCCACTTCACACGCCCTCTTTATTCTAACAGTAAAGTCTAGTTAGATATACTTGGCTTTTGTGCAATCTTCCATCTTGTTGTTGCCTAGATTTGTCTTTTATATTGACATGCTACATATTGGAATGAAAATTTGTGTTTTAGTTGAACTAAAACGAATCCAAAGCCACAAAGTCAAAAATTATCTTTGAAGAAGAAACATAGCACACTCATGAGAACAATTTCTTTTAATAATTTTATTTGATGTCAAAAAAATGTTTAACTTAAGATCCAAAAAAGAAAATATAAAGTTTATTTATTACTTAAATTACCCTGACGATAATTTTACATTCTCAATAAGTTCTTAACTCCATTTTTCGGAGTTACAAGATTAAACTTTTATCACTAAACTCATATCTGATAGGCAATTCTGAAATATAATCGACTCCTATATGTAATCAAAACAATTTTGAAATGTCTTACAATATATGAGATAAATTAGTATAATAATATGATTCTCATTAATCTTCATGTCCAAAGAGGCTCCCACAATGAATTTGGGCTAGTGTTGTCCTCAAAGAAGTTGAGATTGTTTTGATAATCACTACTATAAGTAGGACTTGAAATGAAGTTGTCTATTGATTGCTGTGGTGATTCTTGTGGAGTTTCATTCATTTCCATGCAAATCATGGCCAATAGATTGGATTGTTGCAATTGCATGTTCATAAGTTCAACTTGTGACTTGGCTAATTGTGCTTGAAGCTCATTCACTTGATTTTGGAGGTGACAAATTGCACCAGCACATCCATATACTGGATCTCTTATTCTTGCACTTGCCTCATAAACCATGCTGCTCACTGCATCGGCTCGTTGAGACTCCGGTAGTTCCTGAAAATTTAAGTAGAATCAGTTCATCATTAATCACTAGTACTCGAATACTTGTCTTAATCAGTCACAATATAAACTATGTGGTTGAATTCAGAAAGTTCTGACCGAAAGAATCTTCGGTCAGATGTTACTTACCTTAGAGACTAATTTTAAACTATCAGTGCTCGTTTATTAAGTACGCACAAATTATGGGCTAATAAATAGTTGTGGAAATTAAACGAGTGGGATATGAGCAAACTTCTTAACACATTAATTATTTTTATTTTTAGTGATATTTATTTAATTATTAACCTATGACATTGAATTTTTGGAAAAAAAAATTGTTGACAAATTAAATATGTGTAATTGTCAACTATATTGTCTTGAAAATTAAATAATTTTCTTATGAGAATTAATTAAGGAGGCCCACCACCATAAGGCATATGTTAAATTTAGGTTGTTGAAAATTCATGAATTTTAGGCTTTTTGTCGCCAAGAGTGAGACTGCATGCATTCCTTCTGCTTGAAAAAAGGGGTTGATTCACCAACAAAAATAAGAAAACTTCTAATGGGAAAACTCAAACAATTATGGGTAATATGTTGACAATAAACTGTTTTAGGTTAAAGTTACACTACACTTTTTGGATTTGATTGCTTTAAAGTGATTAGAGTGTAACAAAGTAATTCTAAATATTATTTTTATTTAATTGTGTTAAGTCAGCTCAATTGCTAATTTACTATATAGAAACATTAAATTGTATGGGCATGGAATCGAAACTTTGACATCTCACTTATTCATGTTCTAATAGAATGAAATTTTGGCCATTTAACTAAAATAAATTACTATGTAATAAATATATGATTTGTCGTCCTCAAATCTTTATTCAACTAATAAAAACTAATATTACTAAATTTAACGCTAATATTAAGATTCGAACTCTATTCTATTTTGTGTGTGAGTTTATAGTAGTTTATTATTTCATTTTATTAACATAAATTATAGTATAATGTAGAGTGTTAGTATTATTTAACAAAGAAAATAAAATAAAATATTTATAATTATAATTGCTCTGTACTATACACTCTTCCATCAATATTATAAATAAATTTGACTTTTTAAATATAGGCTTAATTGCAATTTTAGTCCCCCTATTTTGTCTTTTTCTTGATTTTGATCCCTCTATTTTAAAAATCACTATTTTAGTCCCCTTTTTAAGTTTTCAGTGCAATTTTCGCCCCCCTATTTTGTTTTTTTTTGCAAAATTAGTCCCTATTCCTGTCTTTTTTTCAATAGAAAACTCAAAAGGGGGACCAAAATCGTGGTTTTAAAAATGAGGGGACTAAAATCGAGAAAAATACAAAATAAGGGAACCAAAGTTGCAATTAAGCCTTAAATATATTTGATAATTAATATATCTAGTTCATATATTAATTAAATTCATCAACCCTCGAATATATAAGAAAAATCAAATTTGTTTATAATAATGATCAAGGTGTATAAATTAATTAGGTAGTCCATTCACTGGGGATTAGTCTTATCATCTATTAGTCCCCCATGAACATAATGCCATATGTGGAAATTTACAAGACGGTCAACAATTTTCTACTAGACTACATAGTAATGGAGACGTTCTCATCCTTTATTTGTTATCAATTCTAAATTTTTGTCTCATCAATATATTGACTCATAAAAGAAAAATCACATGTTACATACAAAGCATGATGCATAGCTATAGATAATACGTTTTTTATTTTTATGAATTCTTTCCCTTATCAAACACAAAATGTAAATTCATATTTCAACAGATCTTAAATTGCTACATTTATTTTATAAAAATTTGACTTCAAAATGTGCATATTATCATTAAAATTTGTAATAATCAAATCATGTGCAGAGTTAACTTATTTGAGTAGAGTTTGACAAAATCACATGTAATATCATAATTTTGATAAAACAATATTTTACAAATTTTCTCATTATTTATTAAAGATGTTCTCACCACATCTTAAATGAACTCTCCAAATGTAAGAGTCAATTCTTTATTAATATTAAGAAATGTGATTGAAATAAACTCGACTCGACTTTCAAACTAAAGATTATACTCACTCATAAACATTTTTTAAAATTATTGTTCGATATGTCATTCTTAACACACTCTTTCACTCTGGAGAATGAATATTTAAAAAGTAAAAATAACTGGTGGATGTTAGATAATAGAAATCTAATAACAAATGGTCTACTACATCTTAAGTCACTCTGATAACATATTAAAGAATATGATTAAATCTAACTCAATCGCATAAAACCGATTTATAAATGACGATTGGGATATCCTCCTTATATTGAATCTTTGTTGATTAATAATATGAGTTAAGCTTTTTTTTTCAAAAAAAAATGACGATTGACCTCATTTATAAATATAATTTTAAACCAAATATTATCTAATATATTGTCCAATCCAGAATTCTTAACCACTGATATGTCTTGTATTTTGTTTGGCTGTCATTCTAAATTAGGGGTGTTCATGGTTCATGAACTGAATTGAACTGAACCACATTAATAGTTCAGTTCAGTTTTTGAAAACCACTTTAATAAAAAACCAATTAATTGTTAAACCAATTTCAGTTCAGTTTTAAACTGGTTTAAAACTAGTTTGTATTTATAAACTAGTTTAGAATCAATTTCTACTTATAAACTGGTTCAGAACCAATTTATTGTTATAAATCAGCTTTTTTTTTTTTATAAATTCAAAATTGTTTATTTTAAAACTATAATTTTAATCTTTCGCATTTCTGTTTGTTTTTATAAATTCAGAATTGTTTATTTTATTTGCTGCACTTTTTATTTCTTAATATATTCATTCTATAGAATTTATTTCTGTTTGAAAAGTATCCCATTTTCACTGTACATAGTTTAAAAAATTTGTGCAAGCACAAAATTTAAAATTAATATAATTAATACGGTTACGGTATTATATTGCCAAATTTTGCTTAGCCATCGAATTGGAAATTCTTTAAAAAATAAGGAGTAATGATAGTTAATGTAAAATTTTAAGAATAATGAAGAGGTTTGGCACATACACTCATATTATATATTATATTCTGAATGTATACTCTGCATCATAGTATTGTTAATTTGTCAAAGCTAAAAAAAATAGTTATCGTCAATTAGTCAAAGCTAAAAAGTACTTATAGAAGCTTTCAGTAATTTTATACAATATAATGCAATATTAATAAAATTCAAAAAAAAATCATGTAATTCAAATAATTAATAATAGGAGATAGGATGAGAGAGAGGAGAGAGAGGAGGAAACATAGGGAGAGATTTTTAAAATCAGTTTTTAAAAATAAATCCGTTCTAAAAGTAATTTATAATATAAAATTGGTTTAGAAATTAATCTATATAATTAAACCAATTTTTAGAAAAGGAACTGGTTTAAACCAATTTTAAACTGAATTAGAATTGTTTAAAATAAATGGTTCAGTTCATTAACCATTTAAACGGTTCAGCTTTTTTATGGTCTAATGCAGTTCAGTTTAGTGATATGGTTCAATTAACCATATTTTTGCACACCCCTATTCTAAATAGGCAAAGTATTGAAAATCAATAAGTAATAATATAATAATAATGTAAATCAAGTAAGACTTTGTAGGTCTATATAGCTAGTTAGATAGTGTGGTGGTCCATACCTGTAAGAACTTGATGATGTTGCTAGCACCAAACACACGATGAGCAGTGGTAAATTTGGCAGGTTCAGTGGGAGGAAAATAAGGTGCCAACACACATTTCTCAGCACACCTTCTTCTCAAAATCTTGCAAGCAGCACAAGGACTCATCACAATTTGAGAAGCAAGAGGTGGAAGTGAAGAAGAGTGAGAAAATTTAGAAGGAGTGTTTCTAATTGTGTCATTCTCCATGTCTTTCCTCAAAGTTGTGTTTTGTTGTTTTGTGTTTGGTATTTAGCTATTTGTTCTTTGTGTTTTTGGGATACAAAAGAGGGGTTTGAGAAATTGAGAGTGAGTGTTGTTGTATGTGTGTGTGGGGTTTGGTTTAGATTGTTAAAAGGGGAGGGGGTTAATTTATAGGGAAAAAAGGGTGAGATGTTAGGGAGATTGAGTGCACCGGCATCAACAACAACTAAGTAAAGATAATGACTAGTAAAGGACTTTTTTATGAGTTGAAATTCAACTCGGTATTAAGACATTAGTAATTGGGCAGATAATAATGTCATTAACGGTAAAAGATAATTAATTAAATAAAAAGAATAATGAAACTGATGTTATTAGTAATATATTATTGTAAAAAGAAATGAATAATATTTATAAATGGTTGTCAGAATCTTACACATGGTCTGATAAATTATTTTCTATTAACATTATTATTCGTAAGACTCGTGATAAAAACTCAATAACAATAACAAGTATTTGCAAGGAAACATGCGCGAAATATGTGAAAACTCACGCCAGTCAAGGATGTGAAATTTCGGCCTCCAACATATTTTTCGCTATTGGATCTTGTACTTGTAAAAAAATACATGTGTGTGGTATCCTTACGCAGGTAGAGGAAACTCATAGTAGTTAATAGTAATGGTTAGGGCCTCCTCATGATGGTCAGAAACCATGTTTGGTGATGTTTATGATGTTTATGGTGGTATGAGAAGGTCGGCTCACGTGAGGCGAGATACTCTGTGTATAAGCGTTATGTTGGATAAATTGTGATTTGTCTCCTCAACTCTAAGGTTGAAGTATTTATAGGGGCTATACAGCCTAGAGCTTCCTTGGGAATGATAATCGCCCATCAAGTCAATGGTGGACCTTTGAATCCCTATTTTCTAGGAAGACGTGGATCAACTATTGACATTAACTTCTCTCTGACCAAGGAACGTCCTTTCCCGCGTTTCCTATAACTTGGAGGGTGAGAGGAACTTAGGGGAGGTGATTCATATAAGAAGGCGACAGGTGGTCGTTGCCCTTTTGGAGGGCTACAATCATCCTGCCTTTTTAAGACCTTTGCAAATATATCACTACACAATCTCTCAAGCACAATGACTTTAATAAAAGGGTGACATGTTTTAAAACTATTGATCGTTGGGATATCTTGAGACCTTAAGTTTCTTAATGATGTGGCGTCCTGAACAAGGCTGACCAGGCCTTGAATCCTTCAGCCAAGAGGGTTTTAGATAGCTTGTTTTATGGGAATTCAAGGTTCCTCAGGGGAGGTACATTGAGTCTGGATGATGAGATTCTAAGTCCACCAGGAGAGGCGTTGGACCTCTCGGGAAAAACTTCTACGAAGCCGTCAGACAGAACTTTAGGTTAATTTTCTCAAGCTAGACTTCGATCACACCTACTCGATGATTAGTTTGATCATATTTCCCCAAAGGTTGACAAGGATCCTCTTGGTGGAGTCCAACGGTTAGAAAACCATTTTAGGCGGCAAAGACATCTCATAGAAGTCCAACATGTTCCAGTAGCCTCTCAAGGTGGCAAGGAAATTCAGATAGAAGTACAACATGTTTTAGTAGCCTTTCGAGGTGGTAAGGAACTTCACATAGAAGTCCAACATATTTAAGTATCCTTTCAAAGTGGCAAAGAGACATCCCCATCTCAAGTAATGCAAATTATCATTCTCAACCTCAATTATCTCTCTTTATCTCTCTCTAATTCTCTTATCTATCACCACCTCTTTCTTTACATACTCCTTTTTTTGTCAATCATGTGATTATATGTTATAACATTTGGCTTCAAGAGTCCGGTTTGGATCCACAAACATCTAGTGTGCAACATGAATTCTGTCTCCAATAATAGAGTCCCTATAAATCTACCAACCCTTGATGCAAAGAATTACGACAAATGGTGCAAGCAAATAAAGGTGTTATTTGGCTACCAAGATGTTCTTGAAGTGATCAAGAATGGGGCGAATATCCTTATCGAAGATGCAACAGACGCACAACGAAGAGAAGAAGAAAGACTTCAAACTGCTGTTCTTGATCCATCAATGTGTGGATAGTGACAACTTTGAAAAGGTTGGTGATTGCGAATCATCGAAGGAAGCATGGGAAATCTTGGAAAAGGCGTATGATGGAGCTGATAAAGCAAATGTGGTGAGGTTACAAACTCAAAAACATCAACTTGAATTGATTCGAATGGAGGAAAATGAGATCATCAATGATTACGTGACACAAATTACTCAAATGATAAAGCAAATCAAGGAGTGTGGTGAAACAATTTTTGAGCAGAATGTTGTATCGAAGATCTTCCGTTCTTTGACGGCAAGATCTGACAACATTGTGGTGGTGATAAAGGAATCGAAGGATCTTGCGACATTAAGCCAATAGGAGCTTCAAAGATCTCTTGAGGCTCATGAGCAAAGGATGGAGGAAAGAAATAAAGACAAGGCAAAGGCGAAGATCTCTTTGCAAGCTCGATTCAATGAGAAGAACAAGAAGTCGAAATAAAAATGGCCCATGAAAAATAAAGGGAATTTTCATAATTTTGGTGGAAAAGAGTCCCAAAAGGGTGAGAGAAGCTGTAACAAAAAATGGTGGTTAAGACAACTTTTGAGGCGGAAAAGGAAAGTTTGACATAAGCACGGTACAATACTTTAATTGTCAAAAGTTTGGTCATTTTGCAAGAGAATGCAACTCAAAACAGATGGAATATCAAGGAAATGAAGCCAAGGTTTCTGGACAAGAGGTGGATGATGATAGTACACTGTTGGTCAAGATCACAGAAGGTGAATGCAGCAACAGTAGGCTGCAGGGAAACTGCATCTGCTGTTTCAGGAACGCTACAGAAATGTTTACGGAAGAAAGTTTTATGGTGACTGTGAGAGAAGGAGTCCAGTGCAACGAAGAATATTAATTAGATTATATTGTTCTACGCATATAATAGGGAGGAAGGATTGGTTTGTCAAAATCAATCAAGCCACGAAGAATAAAGTGAAATTCACAGATGACACCATTTTAGCACCCGATGGGATCAATGATGTTTTGATCATGAATAAGGATGGTGGACACTCCTTGATCAAAGATGCATTGTACATTCCTAGAATAAAATGTAAACCTCTAAGTATTTTCCAATTTCTTGAGAAGGGTTACAAGATTTGCTTGAAAGACAAGACTTTGTGCGTTATGGATACAAACATGGTTTTGGTCCTTAAAGCTCATATAGCTTCCAATAGAAATTTCAAGATTTAGTTGAAGTTTATGGAGCATAAGTGTCTTGCTACAATGGCAAGTCGAGAAGAGTTGTTGGGCATTACCGTCTTAAGTATCTCAATTTGTGAGATCTTAATGCATTGCAAAAGAATAGAATGGTAACTTAGTTGCCATCCATCAACATACCGACTGGAATTTGTGAAGAATGTGTGCAAGAAAAGAAACACAGGGGTAAATTTAGCGAGGATGCAGAATGTAGAACCAAGCATCACCTTTAGGTGGTGTATTTCGATATGTATGAGCCGATGCAAGTTGATTTGTGTGGTGGCAATAAGTACTTTGTCACTTTTAGTAATGATTATAGTAGAAAGCTATGGACATACCTAATCAAGAGAAAAGATGAGGTATTTGAAATGTTTAAGAAGTTCAAGTTCATGGTTAAGTTGAAAAGCGATCACAAGCTCAAAGTTCTCAAAACGAATGATGGAAGCGAGTTTGTCTCAAATGACTTTGTGAAGTTTTGTAATGAAGAAGGGATAATGCATAAGGTAACACCACCCTATACACTGTAGCAAAACAGTGTTGCCAAACGAGAGGATTGGTCGATTATAAACATGGTGAGAAGTATGTTAAAGGGGAAGAACTTTCTGAAAAAGTTGTGGGGAGAAGCGGTATCCACAGCTCCCTATTTGTTGAATAGGTGTCCTACAAAGAAGATTGTGAAGATAACACCGAAAGAGACATGGTCTAGATTTAAATTGAATCTAAACCTTTTGAGAGTTTTTAGTTTTGTGGCATATCAACATGTTCCGGATCAACTTAAAAAGAAGTTGGATGACAAAGGGGAGATGATGATACTTTCAGGGTATCATCCTACTGGAGGTTACATGTTGATTGATGCTGAAAATAGGAAGGATTATGATCAGTCAGGATGTCATATTCGATGAATTGAGCAAGTATAGCAAATGTTAACCAATTAGAGCTAGACGTTAATCGATCACATGCAGGCGTTATCCGATTATAGGTAGGAAATCATTAATAGTTTACCACTTTGAATTTCCATATTCTAGAGAAACGGAAAGTGTAGAAACACGAAGTGTCGAAGCCATAACTGATGAAAATGTGAGACGACCAACTGGGCAAATAGGTTTGCCTCAATGACTCCAAGATTGTGAGATATTCTGCGACAATGAAATCAATGATGATGGTGATTTCGTCCATTTTGCACTTATGGGCGAATATGTGCCTGTTAAGATGGAAGAGGCCTTGAGTGGTCCAAAGTGGATTTGTGCTATGAAGGAGGGGCTGGAATCGATTGAGAAAAATATTACTTGGGAGTTATTCGATCTTCCAGAAGGAAAAAAGTCGATTGGTGTAAGATGGGTCTATAAGGTGAAGGCAAATTTCAAAGGTGAAATAAATAAGCATAAGGCTCAATTATTTACAAATGGATTTTTGCAAAGAGAAGGTATAGACTTTGATGAGGTATTTTTACCGGTTGCTAGAATTGAAATCATAAAGCTAGTTGTTGGTATTACAAATATCAATAATTGGTCTATCTATCAAAAGGATGTGAAGTCCGCGTTTTTGAAAGGTTCACTTGAAGAAGAAGTGTATGTAGAAAAACCTCCTGGTTTTATTGTGAAAATCAAAGAGGGAAAATTCTATAAGTTGAGGAAAGCGCTATATGGTTTAAAGCAAGCTCCGAGAGCTTGGAACAAAAGGATATATGGTTTCTTAATTGAGATTGGCTTCAAGAAATGTGTGTCTGAACATGGAGTTTATGTAAAGACGGGTACAAATGAAGGGATGATAATTCTTTGTCTATACGTAGACGATTTATTGATCACGGGCAAAAACGAGAAGATTATTTCTAAGTTCAAGAGTGAGCTTACGAAAGAATTCGAGATGGATGACCTTGGTATTATTACATACTTCCTTGGCATAGAGTTCCACAAGTCCAAAAGGGGGAAATGTGAAATGGAGCATTGCAATGCTGCCATTACATCAGCTGAATCAAAGGTTGCATCTGTCCAAGAATGAAGAGGAGTTGAACATAGACCCAACTTAAAATAGAAGGTTGATTAGATCATTAAGTTACTTATGCAATATTGTGCCAGATTTGGCGTTTAGTGTCGGTATTGCTAGTAGATTCATGGAGAGACCAAAGGTGTCTCACTTGGCAGCAATCAACAGAATCCTAAGATACATCAAAGGGTCTATTGGCTGCAGAATTCTCTTTCCCACAGCAGATACGGACAAAAAAAATGAAATTTGCTTGATTTTATCGATTGTAATTGGTGCAGAGATAAATATGATCGAAAGTCTACACCTAGTTACATCTTTATGTTTGGTGGAACACCAATCTCATGGTTTTCGAAGAAGGAACTGATAGTTGCACTCTCGTCTTGTGACACCGAGTATATCGCCGCTTTGTTATGTGCATGCCAAGCCATGTGGCTAATGAATCTATTGAAGAAGTAGGGCAGCAATGAGGGTGAAGTTGTTACGCTCTTGGTTGACAATGTTTCTATTATTAATCGGTCTAAGAACCTAATTGCACATGGGAGGAGAAAACACGTTGAAATGAGGTTTCACTACTTGAGGGAGCCGGTTAGTGAAGGCAAGTTAAGATTAAGATATTGTAGAAGTGAAGATCAATGTGATGATTTATTGACTAAGGGAGTCAAGAGGTTGGAGATGAGCATGAGCATGAAAGACTTGGAACACTTGAATTAAGGTGGTGTGTTGAGTGAAAACATGGAAATTCAAGTGCTGTAATAGGTTAACACGAGGGTGCATCTGGTTGCAAATTGGAGAAATGCACTTCTAGAAGGAGAAAAAATAGTTTTAAGTTGGCGTTAACCGGTTACACCTGGTTGTTATTTTTGGGTTTGTATGAGCTGTAACAGGTTAACGGTTTGTGTTAACCGGTTACAGCCCGAGTTTTTACTTTTTTTGGTTTTTCACTTGTGTGTTTTAGGTCCAAATCATTTTGTAACACTTGTATAAATGTCTGTGAGACGTCCTCATCTCAAGTAATGTAAATTATCATTCTCACCCTCAATTATCTCTCTCCACATATTCCATAATTTACTAATTGCGAGATTGAATGTTCCAACAATGATGATTGATAAATTAAGTCTCGATAAATTATGTCTTTAATTATAATGTCTTTAGAGATCCCTCTTCAACTAATTTATAGTATATTTAAATTGACTTACACTGGTTACTATATACTACTCCCTCCGTTTTTTATTATAAGTCGTTTTGGAAAAAAAAATTGTATTTAAATATAAGTCGCTTTACAATTTCAACGAATAATTAATGTTATTTTTTCTATTATATCCTTAAATACAGTGGCGGAGCCACATCAATGTGAGAGGGTGCATATGCACCCCCTGGATTTCTGATTAGTAGTCTAAATATTTTAATTTATGATAGCTTGCACCCCCTGAATTGTATGTGTTTGCACCAGAGACACAATTTGCATAAATGAAATTACTTTATGCTATAATTTTTGTAAAAACGAGGCATTCAAGGATTCGGCCTTAGCCATTAGTCACTGAACCAAAGCATTTATTGTACAAGAATTTTGCTAACGTATAAGTTTAAGTTTTATATTTTTTATATTTATATCTAGTGAAAAGGTTATGTTTGTGATAATATCATGTTTCCATAAATAAAATTTATTATTAATATCAAGTTATTTTCATCATTAACTCATTTTATATCCAAACACAACTTCTCCTTTTCTTAATTATTAATTGGTCCAGTGATAATTGGCGAACCACGGTTCGATACTCGCAACTGCGATTGGAAAGAGGTTGGAATCACTTGATGCCAGAACTGACCCCCGAACCAGACTAAACCGGTGGTGATAAAAAAAAATCTACTATAGTTTTTTAAATGATTTTTTTTTTATATTTTCAAATAATTGTAATATTAATATGTTCTTTTTCAATAAATTTTGTGATGGTCATTAAATAATTTTTTTCTTTCTAATTTGACGATATAAAAAATATTATTATTTTTTTAGAAAATAATTATATTAATGTTTAATTAGACTTATTTTCAAAAAATTAAAAGTAATGCTATCAATATTTCAATATAACTTTTAAATTCTAATTATTTTATAAAATAATATTAATTTACTCAAAAGTTATAGGCACCATAAAAAAAATCAAACTTATATTTTAAAAGTTATAATTAATGTTAACAAGTATTTCTAGATGAGCTTTACATTTTATATTTTAAAATTACAAAATCAAACTTTTATATAATCTATATTATATTTTATTATAACATTTATTTGAAAATATTTCAAAAAATTTCTTTAACTAATATAACTAACAAAATTTTTCCATATATATATATATATATATATATATATATATATATATATATATATATATATATATATATATATATATATATATATATATATATATATATATATATATATATATATATATATATATATATATATATATATATATATATAAATTAAAAAAATTATATGTTAATTAAAATTTTATAAAATATTCTTGCACCCCCTGACCCAGGGTCCTGGCTCCGCCACTGCTTAAATATTTATTATTCTCTCTCCTTTCAATTATATAAATTTATCTTTCACATGTCATTAATGAAGGATAATTTTGTAAAAACCTTCATAATTTCTCATTTTCATACAACAATTATTATTTTTCTTAATCTGTGTGAAAAGTCTAAAACGACTTATAAAAAAAATGGAGGTAGTATAATGCAAGATGAAAATAAATAATTTTTTTGAGTTTATGTCA
Source organism: Vicia villosa (assembly GCF_029867415.1). NCBI lineage: Eukaryota > Viridiplantae > Streptophyta > Magnoliopsida > Fabales > Fabaceae > Vicia > Vicia villosa. The sequence continues at coordinate 213,804,718 of NC_081181.1, forward strand.
ACTTGAATCTTTCATAATGCTCTCACACTGATTACTATATTATGCTATATGCAATATGGGCAATGGTGCATAGGTTTGGTGCATAACTACGGTCATTGATTACTATGTGCAATATGAGTTATGAAACATGATTCAAAATTTTGCAATAATATATTAGTCTCTTATTATATAGGGTCTCTCAACATTTTTCTCACTCTTTAACAAGTCAGCTATATATTTTAGAATGATTTTTTCAATTCACCTTATAAAACCTCAGGGGTTTATAGAAAAGACTAATCTAATACTATATTATGGCAGATTTAAACATATAAGGAAATAGATTCAGAAACTCCATATTTATGAATAACCATATCAATATCATCTTACTATATTAGATTTTTTTACATTGTATCTAATTTATTCTTCCATTTAGAAGATGAGAGATATCATTATCTATAGACTATAACTTATAACTATTTAATGTGGACACTGGTTTTTTTTTTTCCAATGGTAATTAATATGCAACACAAACTAAGAAAAACGATGTCACCTTGAATCTAGTTAACTAACGCGGCAACAATATTTTCTCTCGTGTGATTCTCACTTAGAAAGTTAGGTCTTTTGAATTGTCATGCTTCTCTTTGGCAGTGAAAAATACCCATTTCCTTGACATATATTCTACTTGTTCCCTTATTTATATATTTATTTATTTATTTATACGCATAATTTATTAATTAATATAAATAATCTCAACAAGTTCTTCTTTCCATTGGAGCATACTTATGCCTAACTTGCCTAGCTAGCTAAACCTAGCAAATTTGACTATTCTTTGATAAGAAAAATAATTTCACTAATAAGAGACTGTGAGGTACTACATGTTTGTATTAATCCTCCAGCTTAGTTGGACTTGGATCATAATAATTCCAACTCAGAAAACTTAAAAAGTCACACTCTTACTAACATGCTCAAAGACAATAGCTTCTAAATTATGTTAAAAAAATAAGTGGATTAGACATTAAGGGCATGACCAGTATCCACTTTTGTTTGTGTTCCATTTTTTCTTCTCTTACTGTCAAACCTTTATACAGTAGTAAACAACACAATGTGTAGCAGCCTAGAAGGATAAATCATAAATGGAAACATTCTCTCTCTTAGAACATTACTAACCTTATATATATATATATATATATATATATATATATATATATATATATATATATATATATATATATATATATATATATATATATATATATATATATATATATATATATATAAAGTCAGCATTCAGAGTAAAGATTTACATCAAATTTCAACCATCTTTGTTTACACTTCCTTCCATTTAGCAAGCACGTATCAACAACCAAATTCTAAAACATAGAAAGTAGAAATCATAAATCTTAAAATCTTATTTTCACTGAATTGTTACTCTGACCCTCCGCCACTACTATTGCTCTCTTTACCGTTGTTCTGATATGTTATGGTCGCCTTCTTCATGTTCGATTTTTCTTCGTTATAGTTTCCATATATTATTAACCTTTTTTGTTTCTTGTTTTCAACAAAATTCATTTGAATCTTGTTACAAAATAGTTTAGATGTGTGTTTGAGGTGTGAAACATGTTAATTTATGTGTATTAAATTTTTTTGTTGTTTTTTATTTGTTAAGTTTTCAAATCTCTTCTCAACCTTCTGATGTCGAATTCTAGCTTTTATATTTGATAATAAACTTATTTCATGATGCAATAAAAGTCATATCATTATTCTCTATGGATTAAGAACAACTTTAATTTGTTTAAAAAAATAGAGCATAGAATAAATTACATAAAATGTATTATTTTAAAAATAATAATATAAAATACACTGAAAAACACAATAATAAAAAATAAATAGATAAACATGTTTCTTGAAAAAAAAGCATTGTAAACACGATAAAGTTTATTTCATAGTTAGTCATATATAAATTCTACTGCACATCATTTGCATGTATTATCTTACTCTCAAATTACACCTCTATGAATTTAATAATTTAGATGTTAGAGTGCAAACCTTGCGATTTCACTATGCATTGTCATACCTAAATTTCTTGCCACTAGAAGAGTTCATTTGTCTACCACCTTATATATATATTGCTTATGAATAATAAATTTATTTAATTTATTTCACAAAATTAGTTGATCTATAGTAGTTATCACGTCCATTTGGTGTAACAGTCAAAGTCAGTCTAATATTTAGTCCATTTGTGAGTATGATGTAAACTGTCAGGACTCGTAAACAATATACAATACTTTTCTTTTCTATATGTATTTTCTTAAGAAATCAAAATAGCATTGTAATACTAACTATTACAACGACTAAGACGATTCTTCCTAACAAAAACAAGAAGCTACAGTTAATTAAGTGATAGAATGTTCTTCGATATAATGTGTTAGTCTTTATTGTTAGTAAAATAGAAGAATGAAAAAGAAATTAAGATTTTGATAATTTGAATACCATAATTTATTAAAAGAGTATTAAAAGAATGATTAGAAGTAAAATATACTTTACAATTTTTATTTTATATTAGGTAAATGACACGTGTGTTGCACGGGTTTCACATGATTAAATTTTTTTTTATATAATTAAGAGTTGTATATATTTTAAAATATTAGTATGATTAGTTTAATTTTTATTTTAAATAATAATATTATTTAAAATTATGAGAATTTTTTTTTAATAAGTTATGGTATATTAATTACAAGAAATTACACAGATGAAAACTATTACCTCTTTACACACGAAAGAGGGTAAGTGTTCCAATAATGAAAATTACATATCATAGAAGATTCATTAACTATTCTAAACCACTTCCATGAAGCAAGAACAATCGCACTAAAGCATTCGTCGAAATTGAATATGTAGTCGTTGAAACCAATAGCGTTTCTAACTTTCCATATTGACCACGCCACCGCTAGCCAAACGACTCCTATAGTTAATCGCTCTTCTATAGAGTTAATATTCTCAAAATTGTCACCAAAATTCTTCAGCTCATGTATAGATATGTTAATTGAATCTCCCAACCAATTTCTAACCTTAATCCAAATACTAGTAGTAAACGAGCTTTGATCAAAAAGATGGATAGAACTTTCTAATTCTTTGAAGCAAAAAACACAACAACAGTCCCTATCAAGAACCAACACACCTCTTTTTTTCAGATTTTCTCTTGTAGGTAATATTTCCCAAATGAAACTCCATGCAAAGATACTAACTTTGGAAGGAATTTTCAAGCTCCACATAAATCCCATCTTGCGCAGCCAATCTTCTTGCATAACCCCAGCCGGTCCTCTACCATATAATTGAAAAGCACAACTCTTTATAGTGAATCCTTCCTCTTCTTTTGCAGCTCACCAGAATTCATCATTGTTTCCATTTCCCCTTGGTTTTTACTGTTGAAGCTGTATGATGAGGTCCTCCA